>NC_056737.1:29155694-29455694 GCF_019279795.1 Protopterus annectens
TCTTGATCTAGAAGTGGTGCCCAACTTATAATGTTTGGTGTAATTGTGCAAAGTAGCTGCCTCCAGAACAAAATTATTATCCGGACCTTTAAAGAATGCCCCCTGAGACAGCCACAGATCTAGTGGAATTAGGCCTAACAGGTGCAGCAAGAGACTTACCATGGAAACCATAACAAAACAAGATTGCCTTGGAGATCCAAGAAGAAGAAGTTGCCTGTTTAAAGACAGGCAAACCCAGAGCCCTAGGATGGAAAGAAACAAATAGCTGATCAGATTTCCTGATAGCCTTGGTCTTATCTAAATAGAATCTAAGTTGTCCATGTACATCCAAGGTATGTAAGATCCTTTCACTATGGGATTGAGGAGAAGGGACAAAAGTGGGGCAACTGAACAGAATGATTAAGAGATACCTCATTCACTACCTTAGGCATAAAATAAGAAATGGTACTCAATGAAACCTCATCCTTAAAGCGTGAATCTCCAAAACTTTCCTGGCATTTGTCAAGGCTCACAAAAGCACTGTTTTCCAACTACAAAACTTTAAAGAAGCTGAGGCTGCAGGTTCAAAAGGAGCCACAATAAGCTTCTCTAAAACATAGTTCAAATCCCAAGGAAGTGGAACTGGTTTCCTGGGAGGTTTAATACGTAGGACACCTTTAAGAAAAAGTTTTACCTCCCATCTGGAAGGTAAAGAAGGAGATAATGGCAGACATGCAGAAATAGCTGACAAGTGAACTTTCACTGATGAGTAAGCCAATCCATGGTTAAGTAACATGCACAAGAAAGAAAGAAATATTGGAATTTTCACTGAAAATGGATCCAGAGTTCATGAATGGCACCAGATAGAAAAACTCATCCATTTGGATAAGTAAGTTGGGTTTCCTGGCCTCCTCCAGAACACTAAGCATGTCCTGTGAAAAAGGTGCCTGAAAGGAATCAAAAGTTGATCACCCACAGGGTCAGTTATAAGATGGACAAATGTGGATGAAGCAGAGATCCCTTTTCTTGTGTGAACAGGTCCAATCTGTGAGGTAACCTGTGATAATTTTCCTTGGCTAAATGCAGAAGAGGAGGGAACCAATGCTGTCTTGGCCAAAAGGGAGTCACCAGCAAGATTTTTGGTTTGTCCTGCTGAATCTTCAGCAGAACATTTTAAATGAGAGGGAAGGAGGGAATGCATAAAGAAACATCCCCTTCTATGAGAAAGATAGGGTGTCCACCTTCCAAGCCAGAAGATGTGGGAGTCTGACACAAAAGAAAGTAAGTTGTCTGCTCAGAGGGGAGGCAAACAGATCCAGAAGAGGGGTACCCCAAGTGGTGGACCAAGTCCGGAAACACACCCCTATGAAGTATCCATTCGTGGGATTGAGTCATGGACCTGCTTAAGGTGTCTGCAACAATGTTCTGAGTATATGGAATGTAAACCACTTGAAGAGTCACCTTGTACTGAACTGCCAATTCCCATACCACGGCAGCTAACCTACAAAGAAGGTAAGACTTTGTCCCGCACTGCATGTTTATACACCAGAGAACTGTGGTGTTGTCTGTAAACATTTTCAGTGGGCCTGGATGAGAGACAGGATGAAAAGCCTGTAAAGCCAGAATGAGAGCCCTCATTTCCTTGATGTTGATATGCTGTCTCCTTTGAGAAGGAGATGAAAGGCCCTGAACCTTCTTGGAAGCAAATGTTGCCACCCAGCGTGTGTTTGAGGCATCTGTGAACGCATATTGAGATGGCTGGAGCAGAAGAAGAGGAAGCCCAGGATTCAGAGTTAGCTGCTGAATCCACCAAAGAAGCTCTGTTTTTAGGTAAGGGAGGAGACGAATCACAGACTCTAGAAGGTGAGCATGCTGAGTCCAAATTGACTTTATGAACCACCAAAATTTCCTCATGTGGAGTTTTGCAAGAGGCAGGATGGGAATTGTGGATGCCATGAACCCAAGAAGTCTTAGAAATTCCCTGGCCATAATCAAGGAGAGGCAGGTTTTCCAGAAAGGCAATGAGGGACTGAACTTTAAAAAACATGATAAGGTCTGTCCTGAACCTGCACCCTAGGAAGATGTGATCCTGTGAAGAGGTCAGAAAAGATTTTTTTTAAATTTATGGTGAATCCTAGACTTTGAAGGAGATGAATGGCCACCTGGAGGTTTTGAGTCAAGTGTTCTTACAAGGAAGTCAGGAAAAGAAGATCATCCATGTATGCATATACTTAGATACCCTGGACTCTCAAGAAGGCAATCCACAGGGGCCAAACACTTTGTGAATACCCTTGGGGCAGTAGAAAGTCCAAAAGGGAAGGCAAGGAACTGGAACTGCAAAGAACCCACAGACAAAAGTAGAAATTTCCTGTAGAGAGGATGGATGGGGATGTGTAGATAAACATATCTGATGTCTAGAGAGGCCATGTAAGACTGAGGGGGAAATCAGAGGAAACAGAGTCTGTAAAGACAGCATGTGGAAATATGGCACTTCTAGAAAAGTGTTTAAGATGAAAGATCTTGGATTGTTCTCCATGGACAAATCCTTTCTGGGAACCAGAAACATCCTTGAGTAAAATCCTCTGCCTCTCTGATCCAATGGCATGTGTTGAATTGTACCTTGAGAAAGTAACTGTGTTAGAACCTCTGGAAACAAATTCAGTTGATTTGAAGGGGGCTGTGGAACTCCCATGAAAGGAGGGAGAATTTTCCAAGTCATGAAGTATCCCTGTTTGATAAACAGAACACAGGAATCCTGAGCGATCATTGCCCAAGCTGGAAAAGAGAGAGAGACAGATGAATAGAGGGGTAACATTGGTAGTCACACAGAGCTGGGCCTGGCTTGAAAGGGCTGCTGTGTGGAAGGAGCAGAAGCAGCAAGTTTAGATTGTGGAGGTCCCCTAACAGTCTTTTTAGGTCTGGAAGCAGAAGCTGAGGAAGTAGCCATGTGAATTGGTCTCCCAACAAAAGATGTCTTAGCAGGAAAATTCCTATGGAACTTTGGAACAAGAGAAATGAACAGGTGCTTCAAATCTTGAAGTTCCTTTCCTTTCTCTTGCAGGGACTTTAAGTCTGCAAATGCAGAACCAAAAAGAGCTGACTTATCCAAAGCAGCATCTAAAAATTTGGCTTTAATGTTATCTGGCAATGGTTGAAGCCTCAACCAGGAGTGTCTTCTAAGTACAGAACCAGATGCAGTAGCTCTGGATGATGCCTCAACAGCATCATAGCTGCACTTAATGGAATGTCTAACAACTTGTGAAGAAGCTGTCAAAATAGACAAAACCTGAGTTTTAAATTCAGTCTGGTAGTTGAGCAAGAGCTTGCGAGGCCTGAGAAAGCACAACCAAGGAATACCTAAACATATGAGTTTGATAACTCATTGCTCTGATCGCTAAAGTGGAGGAAGTGTAAACTTTATTAACAAGTCTCTCCAGAATTTTGCTCTCCTTATTAGAGGGAAGAAGTTTAGATGGAGACAACCAGGAAGACCTGTCAGAAGCTATGGAAACAGCAGCTGTATCAACTGAAGAACACTACCACAGGAACTTGCAATCATCAGGCACCTTGTAGAATCTGTCTGGCCTCTTGGGGGCAGAAGCCTGAGAGTCAGGATTCTTACAAGAAGAAGGGAAAACATCCAGGAAAGCTGGCAGGACTGGAGGCACAGCAGAAGGAGGAAAAAGAAGTTATGTACTTACCATAACGCTCCATGTATGTTGTCCATTTTCTCCTTTTCCTCACTGATGGGTTCGGATTCAACCCTCGGATCTGACTCAGCCGTTACTAAAGCTCGTGGTCACAAACTTTGCTCTTTGCACCTCCCCTTTACCCAGAATGTGCTTACACATTATCTCAGATGTTGCTTGCTAACTATACATTTTATATATATATATATATATATATATATATATATATATATATATATATATGGATCTAGGACTACTGAATGAAAGTTCAATAGTCCGAATCCACAATAACCGAACGCACTTTAACGGAAGCGCCTTCGTTAAAGTGCGTTCGGGAAAAAAAAAAAACAATAAATCTTCTTTTATGCAGGGGGCAAGCCCCCCTGCACCCCTCACACCCCCCTACTTTTATATTCTCACTCCAAGGTCACACTACAGTGGGGAAAAGGGAATTCTCCCTTAACTGCACCATAGTGCGACTGGCACAATGAGCATACTTATCCGAAAGTGTTGCTTTGGTGAGCAGCACTTTCAGTTCGTATGTTAGGTGATTTCTGCTTCGGCAGAAAGTGCCATCGGGGATCTGTACGGATACCATATATATATATATATATATATATATATATATATATATATATATAAGGAAAAAAGTAGGACCACCAGAAAAAATAGTAAAGAAAACCACAAGGCCTTCTATAGTTATGTAAAGAATAGTACAGTTTTGTACCTACCATAAATGTAGATGTTCGAGTGCTAATACAGCTGCTGTCATAACAGATGGGTTCTCCTGCCGTTAGGCGGGTCCTCGGTCGGCCGAATTCCAAAGTCTAGGTCCGGCGTCGGTTGTCATCGCTTCTTCCCTGACATCAGTGCGACAGGGGTATAAAAGAACCAGCCAACGCCATTTTCTTCAGTTTTTCTTGCCCCAGATGTCAGGTGCCCCCAGAAAGAAGGCAAAACATAAATTTATGTAGTAAAGCAAATGCAATATAATAAAAAAACAGTAGTTACAAGCAAATACACCATAAAAGAATACCCCAATGAGGTTGTATGAGGAGGTGTTAGCCATAAGGCCTGTCCCAAGAGGGGAAGGAGGGAGGGAAACCTGGACTGCAGCTGTATTAGCACTCGAACATCTACATTTATGGTAAGTACAAAACTGTACTATGTTCATCGTGCATACAGCTGCAGTCATAACAGATGGGTAGAATCCAAAAGCTAATAAAAGGGTGGTAGGCACTAAGTGGAACTAGGTGGAGCCAAGATGCCCTGCAAGACTGCAGTGGCAAAGCCCGCTCTAGTTTTGGAGTATAATGGTAGGTGATAGTGCTTGGAGAAAGTATGTACAGAACTCCAAGTGGCTGCTTCCAAAATATCTTTGGTAGGAACCCCCCTGAGGAAGGCAGTAGAGGTAGCTGTGGCCCTTGTGGAGTGAGATCTGATGCCTGTAGGTACAGTTTTACCATGAAAAGAGTAACAAAAGCGTATGCAGTGGGCTATCCATTTTGAGATTGTCTGTTTGAAAATAGGCTTCCCTTGAGCACCTGTAGCATAGGACACAAAGAGTTGCTCTGATTTTCTGAAAGGCTTTGTTCTGTCCAAATAATAACGGAGCTGTCTGTGAATGTCCAAGGAATGTAGTAGCCTCTCCCCTTTGTTTTGTGGATTAGGGTAAAACGTAGTTAAGTGGATAGCCTGATTCAAGGCTACCCTGGATACTACCTTTGGCATAAATGAAGGATTGGTTCATAAGGAAACTCTGTCCTGATGGAAAATGATGAAAGGCTGCACAGCCATGAGGGCTTGTAGTTCCGAAACCCTGCGTGCTGAGGTAATAGCTAGAAGGAAGGCTGTTTTCCATGACAAATATTGCAGATCTGTTGAAGCAGCTGGCTCAAAAGGAGGCAGGGTTAGTTTTTCTAGAATGAAATTGAGGTCCCAAGCCGGTACTGGTTGCTTCCTTGGGGGTGTTATATTCTTAGCCCCTCTGAGGAACTGTCTTAAGAGAGGGTGAGAGAATAAAGAAGGATCAGTGTTGTACTCTGCAGAAATGGCTGAGGCATGGATTTTGATGGAGGAGAATGAAAGTCCACTGCTTAGCAGCTCTTCTAGGTACTGTAGTATTTGAGGTAAATTCAGTATTTCAGGATTCTGACCCTTTTTCTGATTCCAGACACAAAACCGTTTCCATTTTGCGGAGTAGGCTTTTCTAGTAGAAGGCCTTCTGGCCTCCAAAATGACATCCTGCACCTCCTTGGAGAGTAGGGTCTGCTGTGAATTTAAGGAATTTTCCATGCGGCTAGATTGAGTGTTTTCAGCTGACTGTGAAGAGTTTTGAAGTTGTGCTGAGTCAGTAGAAGAGGCATTAGAGGCAGGATCCATGGTGGGGAATGCGTCAGTCTCCTCAGGAGTGGGTACCAGTGTTGTCTTGGCCAGTCTGGAGCAATGAGAATCATCTTTGGTCTGTCTGCTCTGGCTTTTAATAGAACTTTGGCCAGCAGTGGAAGAGGTGGAAAGGCATAAACCGTCATTGTTGTCCAACTGAAAGAGAGTCGCCCACTTTCCAGGCCTGTGGATGAAAGGTCCTTGAGCAGAATTTTGTCAATTGGTAATTTCTGTGGGTGGCAAAGAGATCTATGTCTGGCCTTCCCCATGCTTGAATTATCATTGTAAAAACTTGAGGATGCAACTTCCATTCGTGTGGATCTGTCATATTTCTGCTCAGGTTGTCTACCAGTGTGTTTTCCTTCCCTGGCAGGAATTGTGCTTGAAGTTGGATTTGCAATTCCAGAGCCATGTTCCAAAGGGACATGGCTAGTCTGCACAGGGGATATGAATGAGTTCCTCCCTGTTTGTTTATGTACCACATCACTGTGGTGTTGTCTGTTCTTACCAATAGCTGTCCTGGATGCAGTAGGTCTTCGAAAGCCATAATAGCATTTATTACTGCTAGCAGTTCCTTTTGATTGATGTGTAGGTGCTTTTCTTTTTGTGACCATTTGCCCTGAATGCACCGATCTGTCATGTGCACCCCCCAGGTGTAGTCCGAGGCGTCTGTTGTGATGACTTGATTTGTTTGAGGCTTGCAGAATGGGAGACCTATGTTTCTTTGGCATGCTTGAGCCCACCACAGAAATTCCTTTTGAAGACATGGAATCAGTGGTATGATTGTTTCCAAACTGTGGCTGTGTTGAAACCATAAGTTTTTTAGGTACCATTGAAGTTTCCTCATATGCAGCTTTGCACATGGGATTAGCAGGATGCAAGATGCCATGAATCCCAGAGCCTGCAGGATTTTCCTTGCAGTCAGCCTGGTGAAGGTTGCCAGTTTTCTGAAGTATTGAGTTAATTGCCCTTGTTTCTCTGGTGTGAGGTAGGCCATCTGGGTGTTTGTATCCAAGCTGGCACCCAGGAAAATTATTGTTTGAGAGGGTATTAGTCTTGACTTCTTTTTGTTGACTGTGTATCCCAGAGATTTCAACATTATTACAAATGCCAGGTGTTTCAGAAGAGTGTGTTTGCTGTCCGCTTGGATCAGGCAGTCGTCCAGATATGGGTATATTTGTATCCCTTGAAGTCTGCAGAAGGCAATTACTGATGCCAGGCATTTCGTGAACACTCTGGGCGCAGTAGATAAGCCAAAGGGCAATGCAGAGAATTGATAATGGGATGAACCTGCAAGAAATCTGAGGTATCTTCTGCAATCTTGTCTGATTGGGACATGCAGGTATGCCTCCTTGAGGTCCAATGTCACCAGCCATGACTCCTTGCCCAGCATGGGAAGAAGCTGCTGTAATGTGAGCATCTTGAACTTTGGTACGAGTAAATATGTGTTTAGGATGGATAGGTCCAAAATAGGTCTCCAATCTTTGCCCTTCCTTGGTACCAGGAATAGTCTGGAATAAAAACCTTGACCCTGTTCTTGTGCAGGTACCTCTTGAATAGCTTTCATGTCCATGAGATCTGAAATTTGTTTTTGTGCCTCTGCCCTTTGACTGTGTGGCAGGTTTGGCATGCCTCTCATTTTTGGAAGGGTGTGAAAGTGGAATCTGTAGCCTCTGTCTATAATGTCCAGGATCCATTTGTCTTTTGTGACAATATGCCAATTTTTCGAAAATAATGCCAGTTTTCCGCCTAAAGGTGCTGCCATTTGAGCCTTGTTTGGCATGCAAAGGGGAAAGTCATTGGGTCTGCTTTCTGAATGGCTGTGAACTATCCTCACCCCCTCTTTGTGTAGGTGTTTGCCATTGTCTGCCTCTAAATGATCCTTGAGATTGCCCTCTACCTCTCGGGCGCCTGTATCTACCTCTTTGAGGTCTGTCTGTGGCTGGAAAGGACCAATTTTTTGAAGGCCAATTTCTACTGAAACGTGGCGGTTGTACCTGTAGGAAATCTTTCACTGTTTGCATTGATTTTGCCTTTTCCTCCATTTTCTTTAATACCTCCTCAGCTTTAACACCAAACAATACATCTTTTTGAAGAGGTGCATCTAGTAATTTAGCTTTGACATGGTCTGGTAAGGTTTGTTCTTTGAGCCAAGCATGTCTGCGTATGACTGATCCTGTAACAGCAGCTCTACAAGAGGCCTCTAAAGCATCAAAACCACATTGCAAGGTATGTTTACCCACTTGCTCTGCACTATGCAACAAATCCTGCAACTCCTTCAAGTCTGGTTGTTCAGGTTGTGACATTTTGCTTTTCAACTGAGATAACAAAAACTGTTGATACTTTAACATATGGAACTGACAGTTTAATGCCCTCATGGTTAAAGTGGCCGAGGTGTATACCTTTTTCCCCCACCTTTCTAAAGCTCTGGAATCTCTCTCTGAAGGTAATGGATTTTTGGCAGTGGAAGCCTTAATTCCATTGGGACCCTGTGAAATAGTTTCTGGGTCAGCCGCATGGCTTTTGTATAGGAATTGGTGTGAATCAGGCACCCGGTAATACCTGTCAGGCTTGACTGGGGCTGGAGGTAAGGAATCTGGGTCAAGGCTGGCCTCTGAATACACATCATCTAATATGTCTAAGACAGGAGGTATAGCCAGAGGCTTGTGCTGAGGGAGCAAGAGGAAATCCCTGAGCCTTTTCTTGGAGTCTGAGTACTCTTGGCCTTCCCAGTGGAAGTGTTCCCTCAAGGTATGCAAGGTTTCCCCAAAAGAGTAATCCTCAGGGGGGGAGACAGAGGGAATGGACTCCTCTGCATCAGAATCTTCGAAAGGGGAGTAAGAAGTTCCTGGTCCTCAGAATGCTCTGAAGTAATGGAGGCCTGGTCCGAGGAAAGGTATTCTTCCTCTACTCTGGGCCTTTTGTCCGGGGGGGGGGGGTTGAGAACCCCTGATAAGAGTAATCAAATCCTCAGCCATTTTGAGCATCTGCTTTTTAGGCATGGGGCCTTGAGAGGGGCCCTGTGGATCTTGTCTTTTAGAATGCATGGCTGCTTTAGATTTAGTGTAAGCCTTAATGGAAAAAGAAGAAGAAGGCCTGAAGACACCTTGAGAGGTGCCAGGCCTGTCTGAACTCTGAGTTTCCCCGCCAAGAGTGGCTTCGGTATCTGTAGTCGGGGTGTGGGCCGAAGAGCCTGCGACCTCGGGCACAGAAGACACCGCTAATGAAGTGTCATCGGTAGTCAGGGGCTGCGTAGGCGCCTTGCTGAGAACCGGAGCACATGTAGTCGGCTTTAGCGTGGTGTCGGTAGAAGTCACGGACCTCGTATGTCGGTCCTTATCTTTACGTTGTTTACTCAAAATTGGAGTCGGAGTATCCGACGACATGTTGTAGTTAAACTTTTTGCCAAAATAGTGTTGGGCGAACTCCGCCCGACGCTTAATAGTGCGTCTGTTGAATGTAGCACAAAAACGACAGGCCGAGACGTCGTGGTCTGGGCCTAAGCAAGGTATACAGAGGGAATGGAAATCCTTATGCGGTATTTGCTTCCCACATGAAATGCAATTATTAACTTTGTCTGACATCGGTCTGAGGCAAGAAAAGTTTCCCCAACGGGGTACTTAGCTTTCTAGAAGTCTTCGGTTGAAAAATATTCATAATCTCAGGAGCTGGCCGACCGGCACTTGCGAACTGCTTCTGCTTCGGGCACCGCGCAGCAAGAAAGACTGAAGAAAATGGCGTCGGCTGGTTCTTTCATACCCCTGTCGCACTGACGTCAGGGAAGAAGCGACGACAACCGACGTCGGACCTAGACTTTGGAATTCGGCCAACCGAGGACCCGCCTGACGGCAGGAGAACCCATCTGTTATGACTGCAGCTGTATGCACGATGCACATCTCCACGGCAATACCCAGATTTGCTCTGAGCTACTGCACAATGGTACCTCCTATACCGAGCCAATAGATATTGCCAATATACTGGCCGACAGATTTAGTGCCAAATTTACCCCCCCCAGGGATCAGTCACAATACCAGTAGATTGCCAGGGATCCAGTATTACTGCTGCACAGGTTAAAGCAGCACTGTCCAAGGCCACGAATACAGCTTCTATGGGACCTGACAATATCCCTGGCTGTATTCTACATGAATTACCAAGTGAACTTGGCACCTCATCTGTGTGCCCTGTTCTATCACAGCCTCATCTTAGGCTTTGTCCCTACCAAATGGCGCACTGCTACAGTCATCTCTCTCCACAAAGGAGGAATGACTACAGACCCTGGGAACTATCGCCTCATTAGCCTGATGAATCTGATATTCAAAGCTGTGCAATGCATCATCATGGACCTAATAAACAAGGATATAGAGAATCTCCAAACTCTGGATCCCCACACAGTTTGGTTTTGTGAAGGGTAGATCATACCTGCTCAACTTGGTCAACTTCTTTGAGTCAGTCACCAGAGCTGTGGATGAAGGCAAGGTGGTTCATACAGCCTACCTTGATCTGGCCAAGGCCTTTGATACCATTCCCCACTCAGGAATCACAGAAAAACTCACTAAGCTAGGCATCAATCCCTATATCACCAGGTGGGTTGCAAACTGGCTCACAGGTAGAACCCACAGTGTGAAAGTAGCTGATCCATGTCAGACGGTTGACCAGTCACAAGTGGAGTCCCACAGGGTTCAGTCCTGGGTCCTCTCCTGCTTGGTATCTACTTCTCTAAAGTCAGGCAAACATGAAGGGACTCTGGCTGACAAGGTTTACAGACCACTGTAAGTTGGGAGATATTATTAACTCCCTGAGTGTTGTTGACATCATACAGAAAGGCCTCACTGAGACCATCTACTTGTGTCAGAACCACGGCCTTAAGCTCAATGCCAAAAAAAAGTGTCATCATCCCCTTTGGGAAAAACCTGCTTCCCATGAATTACCACATCGATGGTAGTCCACTGAACACAGAAGGCATTATAAGAGATCTGGGAACACAGGTTGACAGCAACTTCTCTTTTGACCACCACATTGACACTGTGGTCAGAAAGTCCTTCTATGTGGGATCATCTCATTACCAAGGGTTTTGCATCCAGGAAGAAAGAGGTCATTGTCTCCCTCTACTCTTCCCTCATCAGGCCAGTCATGGAGTACAATGCCCCATTTGGAATGTGCCTCACTAAACACCTGCAACAACTGGACAGGCCGCAAAAGTACCTCACAGAGAGGATCCTATGCCTTAAATGTTTGTCCTATATGGATAGACTAAAAAAACTCCAACTATTCTCTGTCTCATATCGCCTAATTAGAGGCAATCTCTGCATGACTTACAAAGCCATGTCTGACCCAGCTCTGTAAGAAATGCTACATCTAAAGAAATCCCAATCCCTCTGCACCACATGCTCCAGACACCTCAACCTCATTACCAGAGTCAACAGAACATACTGGAGGGACAGGTTCATAACCCAGAGACTGCCCATGCTATGGAATAGACTTACCATACATGTCAAGCAGAGCACCTCACTGGCCCTCTTCAAGAGCAATCTTGATGAGTGGATGTGAAATAGAAAATTCACCCCACGGATCACTCCAGTGGCTTTACTCGACAGAGGAACTGGGAACTAAGGTCTGGTGGCATGATGCCAGGCTAATCCTACAGGCTAGGCTTGTAAAGGCCCCAGGTCCATTAGCCTAGTACACACCTATGAACTTATGAAAAAGGAAAAATATAGTTTTCAGAAAGAAGTTGAAGCCATTGCAATGGTATATCGAGTAAAAAGGAACGTATAATCTAGAACATTCTGATACATCAGAACCCTGGTTAGGGGGTTGGAGGGTGGGTTGTGAGGAAAAGGTGAAAAAGGACAACACACACAGAATGTTATGGTAAGTACATAACTTCTTTATGTGATATTGTCAATTTTCACCTTATCCTCACTGATGGGACAGAGTTTCTAGCATCCTTTACCTTGGGAGGCTCATGGGAGAATATTCCTTAGGATCACATACCCAAATGCAGCTCTATCCCTGGAAAACAAATCCAATTTGTAATGAGTAATAAAAGTGTGGTGACTGGTCCATGTACCTGCCACACACATATTGTCCACTGAAACTCTGGACTAAAAAGCAGAAGTAGTAGCCATGGCCCTAGCAGAATGAATTTTAGCAGGCCTGGGTAATTGTTTATTCTGTGACTGGTAAATATAAGTAATGCACTGAGACAGCCATTCGGCTCAAGTGTCCGAAAAGGCTACAAATAATTGCTCAGTTTTCCTAAAAGCCTTTGTTATATGAAGATAGAAGCATAATTGTCTGTGAACATCTAGCAAATGTAAAAAATATTCCCCCTTATTTTGAAAATTGTGAAATAAAAATGGTAATGCAACAGACTGAGTCAATTAATTTTCTGATACCAATTTGGGTAAAAAGAAAGGGTTCGTACAGAGGGCGGCCCTATTCTTATGAAATATCAAATAAGGCGGTTGAGATGATGAGGCTTGCACTTCAGAAACTCTTCTAGTGGATGTGACTGCCACTAAGAAAAGAGTCTTCCAAGAAAGAAATTTCAGGTCACAGTATGCTGCTGGCTTGAATGGGGGACAAATAATATGCATTAAAACAAAATTTAAATCCCACAGAGGCGAAGGGTCTTTATATGGGGTTTTAAAAGTATTGCGCCTTTCAAAAAAGCTCTGCAGATTTTGTGAGAAATTAATGAAGATCCGTTTTCACCCAAATGAAAATTCAATATGGCTGCTAGTTGAACCTTAAGTGTAGCTGCACCTTCATTAAAAAGCTGTGCTAGGAAATCAAATACTGCATGAATAGGAGCAGCGAAGGGGTCTATGCCAGGATTCTTCACCCAACAAAGAAAGCGTTCCCACTTGTTCCACTAAATTTTACAGGTGGAAGGTTTGTGAGATGAAAGAAGAATGTGTAGGACAGGAGAAGAGAGAAGGGGTTGCCTGGCTAAGACCGGAACTGGGGCAGCTAAGTTGACAACTTAAGATTGTGTAAATTCGGATGAACAATTCCTATTGGATGTGTCAGGAAATCTGGAACTGGGTCCAGAATCCAAGGTTTGTCCAGAAGAAGAGGCCACAGGAAGGGGAACCAAATCTGTTGAGGGTAGTAGGGTGCAATTCGGATTATTGTCCTCATCAACCAGCTGGCTTTCCGTAGGAATGCTGGGATCAATGAGGTAGAGGGAAAGGCATGTAGAAGTCCCAGGGGCCAATTGTGGAGGAGTGCATCCCTCGTAGACTCCCTCAAGGGGGAATGAGGGCAAAATATTTGCTACATTTATTGTTCATCGGTGAAGCAAAAAGGTCACAGCAAAGCTGGCCCCACAGATGGAAAATCATCTCCGCAACTCTTTGATCGGGGGACCACTCATGAGGCATTAGAATAATCCTGCTCAGTTTGTCTGCTATCATGTTGGACTTCCCTGGAGTGTGCATTGCTATCAGAAAATGGTTGGATGAAATTGCTCATTGTCAAACCCCCCTTGTTTGTGATATACCAGACTACTGACATACTGTCTGATTTAACTGAAATAGTTCCCTGAGGGAGAGAATCCTGCAAATGCCTGCAATGCCAGAAGCACTGCTCTCATCTCTAGGACAATTATATGCAGAATGTCCTCAATGAGGGACCAGGTGCCTTGGACTGTCTTCCCCAGACAATGCCCTCCCAATCTGGGAAGCATCCATGGTCACCGTGGCTTTGGGCTGTGGGAGAACAAATGGACGACCTTGAGTCACTTGATCGGACTTGAGCCACCAGAGATGATCTTGCTTGCAAATGCTGGTGAGGCGAATCTTAAAGGACATAGGAAGTTCTAGAAAGGGCAATTGTACTGATAAGAGCCATTGGAGGATTCTCATGTGGTAATAAGACAAGGGAATTAGGACAATTGCTGCTGCCATAGAACTGAAAGTCTGTAAGACCAAGCAAACTGGTATGAAGTTTCTGCAAAGTAATACTCTGACCTGAGTCCAGATTGTTATCACTCTTGAAAGTGGAAGCTTGACTACTATCTGATTTGTATTCAGGACTGCACCTTTCAACTCGAGGTTTTGTGTGGGTTCTAGAGAAGACTTTTTGAGATTTTCCATGATAACTAAGAGTGCACAAATCTCTAGAATGTAGTCTCTTGCCCGAAGAAGAAAATGCCTGGTCGGTGCGGTAATCAGCTAGTCATCTAGATACGGAAACAGTCGGAATCCCTGTTATCTTAAGTGAATGGTTACTACTGCCATACATTTCATAATCACTCTAGGGGCTGTACTGGTGTCGTTCCCTGCTTCACCCTTCTTCTGAGGTGTATTTGCTACAGGGTATGGGGCTTGTTGTATGTTACATTTTTGTTTTACTTTTAGCCTTTACTTTTGGGCACCTGACATCTGGGGCAAGAAAAACTGGAGAACATGGCGTCGGCTGGGAGCTTTGTACCCCTGGCGCACTGGCGCACTGACGTCAGGGAGGGTGAGTCCACAGCCGACGCCAGACCCAGACTTTGGGATTCTGGCCGACCGAGGGCTGCCTGCCAGCAGGAAGAACCCTACAATGATGGCTGCAACAGTGAAACACATTGGATATGATGTTCTGCACACATTTGTTTTTTGTTATTGTTAGCCAGGTGTGGAGGTACAGAGACAGTCATCCCCCGATTGGCTCCAGAGCAAAGCCATCAGGCCTCCTATCAGGAGTGCTGGAAGGGCTTACCAAAGAACATTTCTCTGGAGCCCTGGTTTTCTAGACCCCCTCTGCTATGTGGGCAGTGTCTTCCATTATTGTTCCCCACTCTGCCTCTGGAGGAACTCTCATCATGCTTGCCCCAGGAAGAACCTTGCGATTTTCTGAACCACATCTTTCTGATGTCTCTTTGACCCTTGGGGTAGGGTCTTTAAGGTGTGGAAAAACATATGCTCACAGCAGACAGAGTCTTACCTTCCTGTTCACACCTGCTCAGCGTCTCTTTCATTTTAGGCCCAAAAAGGGATGAGCAATAAAAAGTGGCAAGCAATAAAAAGGGGCATTTACAAAGGAAGACTTAAAATGTTCTTGCCTGAACTCGCTGCCCTGCAAGTTCCATCCACTGCACAGAAAATGAGATGCATGAAAGCATTAGTGATAGAATGGAGGGTGGTGAGCTGAGAAGAAACTCTGTCTCATGACCCCTCAGCTACTGCTCCTTCAAGAGAATCTGAAAGCTCTTTGATCAGATCCCTCTGCAATCTAGTAAAGTGAGTCAGGTAAATCAGAGACCATAGAGCAAAGGTTGCTGATGAAAAAATGAGTTTCCCACATCTATCTGTCATCCTAGAATCTTTATTAGGAGGATAAATAGTGGAACTAGTCTCTGAGAGTTCCTTGTTTTTGCTGCCGCCATGACCATGGTATCCACAGCAACTCCCTTGGTCCAAAACCTTTTGTCTAGAGGGGCTGTAATGTATTTATTTGGTTTCCCAGAGGTAGGCTCAAGGGAATTTGGGATCCCCCATGATTTCTCAGAAATTAATTCAATAAGTTTGTGCACAGGCAGAGTCACCCAAGAGGAGGAAGGTCAAGAACCAAAGGTCTTCAGGTATACAGACTCCTCCAGAGAAGGACTGCTGGACTAATAATAATTCAAGGATGTCTCCAAGGAGACATCTTCAAGGTGACCGTTGGGGGGTCCTTCTCCTTCATCGAGATCAGTATCAGAGGTGAAAGACTCTTCAGCCAAGTCTAAATGCTTCCTCTTGCAAGTCCTCTTCCTAAGAACCTCTTCGATGGGATACTCCAAGAAGGTTTCGGAAGAGGTGGTGGTACCAGCTGTGGTATCCTGAGGTCTAGGTTTTTACTGTCCCTGTGCAAGAAGTGGCCCAGATGGAAGACACTCTGGCCGAACAAGGAGGGGTCTGGAGATCCGAAGACCCAGTCTGAGAGGCTAGCGAAGCTATAACCCTCTTCATAGCCCCAAAAGCAGTCTGCTCCAAAAAAAACCAGCTTCCAGAATCTGGTCATCACACAGCTCCAGAAGACAGAATGTCCGAAGATGAAGCTGGAGCCGAACTCACCTAAGCAGAAGCACTGAGGATCAGGGACCAATCAGAAAGCCTCGGAGTCAATACCCAATCTCCGGACCTGACTGGTGCGAAACGGCTCTGACAGTCCTCCAATTTTGACAGAGCGGAGGAACTCAAGGCAAACTCCTGATCCAAAAAAGAAGTCCTCTGATCAGTTCTTGGATGGATCTGGATGTTTGAATCTCTCAACTCTGAAGCCTGGATGGAAGTTGGAGGAGGAATGGTAATCGGGGTAGGAGACTTGGCTAGATCCGAAGCCCAAGGGGTCAGATCAGACAAAAGATGGGCAGTGCTGGAGTATTTAGGACCCTTTGTACCACCCTGTCCATGTCATCATCTGAAAGGCTTCTGATGAATTGAGAAGATAAGGCTGGAGACCTAGGCCTAGATCTGGAGTGGGAAATAATCTCAACTAACGTCAGACTATTCCTCCAATCCAACCTCGTTTGAGCCATAGGACCTGAACACTCCTAAGATTCGTCTGAACTAGCCCAAAAAGAACTCAGATCTGAAAGCCCTGATGGATCCGGTAATTTAGGCTTTTTGCCTGATGGCTCCTAGGAACCTTTCGGAGTCAATGCATGACATTTTCGAGGTTTGGACTGACTAGTAGATGCACAGTCCGAACCAGCAATGGCTTCAGAGAAAGAAGTAGACCTTTTAACATCAATTTGTTCTTACTGTCAACCAAGGCACTTTGAAACTGTGACAAATACAGTCCTTCTGGAAATGTAATGCCCCTAAACAATACACACACACAGTGTGTGAATCGAGAGGCATTTTTCTTGCCACATTTTACACATTTCTTAAAGCCCAAGGGCTTATCTGATTTGTTGTCCATTGTAGACAAAATAAATAAGACCACACCAATATATAGTCATGCACACACACTACAATATGGAGAACAGAATTAGAAAATATTTAGATTTACTGTTTTTTTAATACAGAGTGGAAAGGGGGAAACAAATACCAACTATGGTAGCACAAGATTTAGTGATCGCTAAAAGGGGAGGGAAGGGGACTACAAGCAACAGTAGTAAAGATTACCTTTGGCTGGTTAAGACCTGCATGCTATCAACTTGAACGCATAAGTGAAGCTAAGTAACTTTTATCTGTACTTTTTAAAGTAATTTGTTTGTGTTGCATTGAGGAATATCTTGATGGAAGCTGTGACTCTGTTTTTCAGAAGTACATGTTGTATTTTCAGTTAAGGCTTGTTAAAAACCTGCATAGCCAGTGATAGGTGGGGGTAGTTTCCTTCATTTTTATTCAGTTTCTGTCTTACACAAGTGGTACAGTGAATTATCTTCTGTTTAAACTGTGAGCTTTGGCCGGTTAAGACCTGCATGCTATCAACTTGAACGCATAAGTGAAGCTAAGTAACTTTTATCTGCACTTTTTAAAGTAATTTGTTTGTGTTGCATTGAGGAATATCTAGCCGGAAGCTGTGACTCTGTTTTTCAGTAGTACATGTGGTATTTTCAGTTAAGGATTGTTAAAAACCTGCATAGCCAGTGATAGGTGCGGGTAGTTTCCTTAATTGTTATTCAGTTTCTGTCTTATACAAGTGGTACAGTGAATTATCTTCTGTTTAAACTGTGAGCTTTGGCCGGTTAAGACCTGCATGCTATCAACTTGAACGCATAAGTGAAGCTAAGTAACTTTTATCTGCACTTTTTAAAGTAATTTGTTTGTGTTGCATTGAGGAATATCTAGCTGGAAGCTGTGACTCTGTTTTTCAGTAGTACATGTGGTATTTTCAGTTAAGGCTTGTTAAAAACCTGCATAGCCAGTGACAGGTGGGGGTAGTTTCCTTCATTGTTATTCAGTTTCTGTCTTAGACAAGTGGTACAGTGAATTATCTTCTGTTTAAACTGTGAGCTTTGGCCGGTTAAGACCTGCATGCTATCAACTTGAACGCATAAGTGAAGCTAAGTAACTTTTATCTGCACTTTTTAAAGTAATTTGTTTGTGTTGCATTGAGGAATATCTAGCTAGAAGCTGTGACTCTGTTTTTCAGTAGTACATGTGGTATTTTCAATTAAGGCTTGTTAAAAACCTGCATAGCCAGTGATAGGTGGGGGTAGTTTCCTTCATTGTTATTCAGTTTCTGTCTTATACAAGTGCTACAGTGAATTATCTTCTGTTTAAACTGTGAGCTTTGGCCGGTTAAGACCTGCATGCTATCAACTTGAATGCATAAGTGAAGCTAAGTAACTTTTATCTGCACTTTTTAAAGTAATTTGTTTGTGTTGCATTGAGGAATATCTAACTGGACGCTGTGACTCTGTTTTTCAGTAGTACATGTGGTATTTTCAGTTAAGGCTTGTTAAAAACCTGCATAGCCAGTGATAGGTGGGGGTAGTTTCCTTCATTGTTATTCAGTTTCTGTCTTCAAAAGTGGTACAGTGAATTATCTTTTGTTTAAACTGTGAGCTTTGGCTGGTTAAGACCTGCATGCTATCAACGTGAACACATAAGTTAAGCTAAGTAACTTTTATCTGCACTTTTTAAAGTAATTTGTTTGTGTTGCATTGAGGAATATCTAGCTGGAAGCTGTGACTCTGTTTTTCAGTAGTACATGTGGTATTTTCAGTTAAGGCTTGTTAAAAACCTGCATAGCCAGTGATAGGTGGGGGAAGTTTCCTTCACTGTTATTCAGTTTCTGTCTTATACAAGTGGTACAGTGAATTATCTTCTGTTTAAACTGTGAGCTTTGGCCGGTTAAGACCTGCATGCTATCAACTTGAACGCATAAGTGAAGCTAAGTAACTTTTATCTGCACTTTTTAAAGTAATTTGTTTGTGTTGCATTGAGGAATATCTAGCTGGAAGCTGTGACTCTGTTTTTCAGTAGTAAATGTTGTATTTTCGGTTAAGGCTTGTTAAAAACCTGCATAGCCAGTGATAGGTGGGGTAGTTTCCTTCATTGTTATTCAGTTTCTGTCTTATACAAGTGGTACAGTGAAGTATCTGTTTTTCAGTAGTAAATGTTGTATTTTCAGTTAAGGCTTGTTAAAAACCTGCATAGCCAGTGATAGGTGGGGGTAGTTTCCTTCATTGTTATTCAGTTTCTGTCTTATACAAGTGGTACAGTGAAGTATCTTCTGTTTAAACTGTGAGCTTTGGCCAGTTAAGATCTGCATGCTATCAACTTGAACGCATAAGTGAAGCTAAGTAACTTTTATCTGCACTTTTTAAAGTAATTTGCTTGTGTTGCATTGAGGAATATCTAGCTGGAAGCTGTGACTCTGTTTTTCAGTAGTACATGTGGTATTTTCAGTTAAGGCTTGTTAAAAGCCTGCATAGCCAGTGATAGGTAGGGGTAGTTTCCTTCATTGCTATTAAGTTTCTGTCTTATACAAGTGGTACAGTGAATTATCTTCTGTTTAAACTGTGAGCTTTGGCCGGTTAAGACCTGCATGCTATCAACATGAATGCATAAGTGAAGCTAAGTAACTTTTATCTGCACTTTTTAAAGTAATTTGTTTGTGTTGCATTGTGGAATATCTAGCTGGAAGCTGTGACTCTGTTTTTCAGTAGTACATGTGGTATTTTCAGTTAAGGCTTGTTAAAAACCTGCATAGCCAGTGATAGGTGGGGGTAGTTTCCTTCATTGTTATTCAGTTTCTGTCTTATACAAGTGGTACAGTGAATTATCTTCTGTTTAAACTGTGAGCTTTGGCCGGTTAAGACCTGCATGCTATCAACTTGAACGCATAAGTGAAGCTAAGTAACTTTTATCTGCACTTTCTAAAGAAATTTGTTTGTGTTGCATTGAGGAATATCTAGCTGGACGCTGTGACTCTGTTTTTCAGTAGTACATGTGCTATTTTCAGTTAAGGCTTGTTAAAAACCTGCATAGCCAGTGATAGGTGGGAGTAGTTTCCTTCATTGTTATTCAGTTTCTGTCTTACACAAGTGGTACAGTGAATTATCTTCTGTTTAAACTGTGAGCTTTGGCCGGTTAAGACCTGCATGCTATCAACTTGAATGCATAAGTGAAGCTAAGTAACTTTTATCTGCACTTTTTAAAGTAATTTGTTTGTGTTGCATTGAGGAATATCTAGCTGGAAGTTGTGACTCTGTTTTTCAGTAGTACATGTGGTATTTTCAGTTAAGGCTTGTTAAAAACCTGCATAGCCAGTGATAGGTTGGGGTAGTTTCCTTCATTGCTATTCAGTTTCTGTCTTATACAAGTGGTACAGTGAATTATCTTCTGTTTAAACTGTGAGCTTTGGCTGGTTAAGACCTGCATGCTATCAACTTGAATGCATAAGTGAAGCTAAGTAACTTTTATCTGCACTTTTAAAGTAATTTGTTTGTGTTGCATTGAGGAATATCTAGCTGGAAGCTGTGACTCTGTTTTTCAGTAGTACATGTGGTATTTTCAGTTAAGGCTTGTTAAAAACCTGCATAGCCAGTGATAGGTGGGGGTAGTTTCCTTCATTGTTATTCAGTTTCTGTCTTATACAAGTGGTACAGTGAATTATCTTCTGTTTAAACTGTGAGCTTTGGCCGGTTAAGACCTGCATGCTATCAACTTGAACGCATAAGTAAAGCTAAGTAACTTTTATCTGCACCTTTTAAAGTAATTTGTTTGTGTTGCATTGAGGAATATCTAGCTGGAAGCTGTGACTCTGTTTTTCAGTAGTACATGTGGTATTTTCAGTTAAGGCTTGTTAAAAACCTGCATAGCCAGTGATAGGTGCGGGTAGTTTCCTTCATTGTTATTCAGTTTCTGTCTTATACAAGTGGTACAGTGAATTATCTTCTGTTTAAACTGTGTGCTTTGGCCGGTTAAGACCTGCATGCTATCAACTTGAACGCATAAGTGAAGCTAAGTAACTTTTATCTGGACTTTTTAAAGTAATTTGTTTGTGTTGCATTGAGGAATATCTAGCTGGAAGCTGTGACTCTGTTTTTCAGTAGTACATGTGGTATTTTCAGTTAAGGCTTGTTAAAAACCTGCATAGCCAGTGATAGGTGGGGGTAGTTTCCTTCATTGTTATTCAGTTTCTGCCTTATACAAGTGGTACAGTGAATTATCTTCTGTTTAAACTGTGAGCTTTGGCCGGTTAAGACCTGCATGCTATCAACTTGAACGCATAAGTGAAGCTAAGTAACTTTTATCTGCACTTTTTAAAGTAATTTGTTTGTGTTGCATTGAGGAATATCTAGCTGGAAGCTGTGACTCTGTTTTTCAGTAGGTTCCCGCCCACCCTCCTTGTTTTGTGTTGGTGTTAATCTTGGTGGCTTTGAAACTGCCCACCCCTCTTGTAAATTTGTACTTGGATACTCCTCCTGGGCCCATCTCATTTGCTCACTCAAAAAAAAAAAAAAAAAAAAAAAAAAAAATTTATCTGCTTTTACTGTATTTGTGTTTCTTCCTACTTTATTTTGCTTTCACGTCATCTTAAAAGTACTCAATTGTATTTATTACTGCTTGGTGTAACTCACTCTAAGCCTTTTAATTTAAGCACTTGAGCTTCAGACCAGTTGTTTTACATTAAAAAGGTTTGTGCTCTGCACTGTAGTGGCAGGACAGGTAGCTTACATCCTTCTAAGTTGGGAACTGCTGATTGAGGGCTCGGTGTTTGTTATTCTAAAAGTGTATTAATTCTGGTTTAAGCACTTGGGCTTCAGGCCAGTTATTTTACATTAAGACGGTTCGTTATCTGCACTGTTGTGGGAGGAGAGGCTGGACTCTGCCCTTCTGAGCTGGGAGTTTCTGGTTAAAGGCTTATAGTGCCTGCATATTTGAACTGCTTCTTACTAAATTGGTACACCTTGTTTGCTGTAGCATAGACTAGATTCAGGCCTGCTGAATCTAGCTTTGTTTGTATGCTTGTTATTTCCCTGAAATGCTAATTCCACCTAAAACGCGGCTTTACAGCGCTTCTGTGGATCCCTAGTGACATCTGCATTGCTTACTGTACTTATTTCCTTGTTTCACTTGAAAGAAAGTTACTGTTTGTCATTTTTGCATTTAAGTTACCTGTAACACACTGCATTTAAGTTACTTGGCACTTGCTCACTAAAGCAATTATATAAGTCAGCACTAAAAAATTAAAAGCACTACACCCTCACAAACTCCCCTTGAGTACCTTGTTCCCCATTGGCCCTTTTTTTTTTCAATTATAAAGGAATTCCCAATACTATTCTAGCATGTCCAAATGTCAGTTTTCAATCTCTTCTCCGGTCCAGCTGGTGAATCTGGGAATCTTGAGGCAATGTTACAACTGCCTCATGTACACAGACAACCCTCTCCTCCTCCCAACAAATTCCAACACATGTGAGAGATGCAACCATATAGCCAAACTGGAGGCTAAGCTCTCTCAACTCAGTACTGGCGAAACCTGTCAGGAGGAGAAGGAAACCACACTCACTACAATTCCAGTCTCACATAGACCTACCACGACAGCAAACCAAACACATAAACACACAAAAACATACCCGGAGGCTCTAAATAAAAATCTGCCTAAGCAGCAGAGACCCCCAAAGCAGACACCCAAGCAACCGCTACCCCAAAACAAAACACGTGCAACACATAGCTCACAAAGCCAGTGTGCTGAACAGTCACAGCCCTTAAGGTTAAACAACACACCTGATACACTTGTAATAGGTGACTCTATCGTTAGGCACACTGACGTCCCACTCACCAGGCTGAACAAGGAGAAGGTCACGGTGTGCTGCCTGTCGGGCACTAGGATCCGCCACATAACACAAGCACTCAGGTCACTCCAAGGCAAGTACAAATATGACTCAGTCATTGTCCATGCTGGTGTGAATGACCTGAGACGTACCTCCCTGGACTACATGAAAAGAGACATAGAGGAGCTCTCTGAGCATGTGGCGCAGGCTGGTATGACCCTGACCTTGAGTAGTATCTTACCCTCACCAAGAATGATGCCACAATATGAAGACAAGATGATCAATTTCAACAATTTTCTTAAGTATTGGTGTCATTCAAAGGGGATCCAATGCCTGTCAGCCTGGGATGACATGCTCGACAAGCCACGATGCTTCACTAGGGAAGGCTTGCACCTGTCACCCCTGGGCTTTCGGATATTGGCAAAGGCTCTTGCTACCCCCATAGTGCCTTTTTTAGGCAAGGCTCAAAAGACAAACCCACCTCCATAGGTATCACAAGGGATAAGAAACTAAGAGTAATGCTACTCAACGCCAGAAGTCTAAACCTCAAGATGCATGCACTCAAAACTCTCCTTAGCATGGAGAACATCGATATCTGTGCAGTAACAGAAACCTGGTTCAAGGCTCCCGAGAGCACCCCAGCACTACCAGGTTATATCTCATACCATGCTTTTCGGCCCCAAAACTTGGACCGAACCAGAAAAGGAGGGGGAGTATCAATATTCGTCAAAGATACCCCCAGCGTACAGCAACAGAGGTCCCTCTCCACAAAGGTGGTGCCTCAACGGATCCTGGAAACTATCGCCCCATAAGCCTGACTAGCTTGGTCTGCAAAGCTATGGAAAGGATCATCATGGACCTCATAAAAAAAGACATTGGGGACCTACAGACACTGGATCCTACCCAGTTCGGCTTTGTTAAGGGCAGATCCTGCCTCTTAAACCTGGTCAATTTCTTTGAAACAGTCACCAAGGCCATTGACGAGAGGAACGTGGTCCACACAGCCTACCTGGACCTCGCAAAAGCCTTCGATACAATACCCCACTCGGGCTATAGATAAGCTCACCAGCTTAAATATAAACCCCTATGTCACTAGATGGGTTGCAAACTGGCTCAAGGACAGAACCCACATGGTTAAAATTGCTGGAGCCATGTCAGACTCCAAACCAGTTACAAGTGGCATCCCACAAGGCTCAGTCCTGGGACCTCTCCTGTTCGGTATATATTTCTCGGAGGTACAGGCCAACACGGAAGGACTGTGGCTGACCAAGTTCGCAGATGACTGCAAACTTGGCGCTTTAATCGACTCTCCAGCCGACACAAGCATCCTCTAAAAGGGCCTCACAGAAAAAGACAACTGGTGCCAGAGCCATGGCCTCAAGCTAAACGCCAAAAAGTGTATAGTCATCCCCTTTGGCAAAAACAAAGTGCCCACAAATTACCACATAGGTGGTAATCCATTAAGTACGGAAGAAGTAATTAGGGACCTGGGGACCCAAGTTGATAGCAATCTCTCATTTGACAACCACATGGCCAAAGTGGTTAGAAAAACATTTTATATAGCCCACCTAATCATGAAGGGATTCACATCTAAATCAGGGGAGGTCATCGTGCCTCTTTACTCATCCCTCATCAGGCCCATAATTGAGTACAATGCCCCTTTTGGGATGTACCTTACCAGACACCTGCAGCAACTGGAAAGACCCCAAAAGTACCTCACCAAGAGGATCAAAGGGCTCAAACAGATGCCATATGCTGCCCGGTTAAAGAAACTCCAGCTCTACTCAGTGGCATACCGCCTGCTCAGAGGCGATCTGTGCCTGACGTATAAAGCCATGTCCAACCCGGAATTAATGGACATGCGGCACCTCAGAAAATCCAAATCCCATCGAGCTACGCGCTCGAGACTTGAACCTCAGCACTGAAATAAATAGGACATGCTGGAGGGACAGATTCATAACCCAGAGGCTCCCTTCACTCTGGAATAAAATCCCAGTCCAGGTTAGGCAGAGTCCCTCATTGACTCTCTTCAAGAGGAATCTTGATGAGTGGATGGGGGATTGTAGGTTTACCCCAGGTATCACTTCTGTGTCACTGTTAGACAGAGGCACAGTATACTAACCTCGAAAAAGGGCATAGCAAAATTAATTTAAAATGGGTGGCGAAAGCCAAACACACTCTGGCTAGGCTTATAAATGCCCTAGGGCAGATAGCCTAGTATGAACTTATGAACCTATAAAAAGAAAGTAAAAACGGGGTAAGGAGACTCAAAATATTGAACGATAAGATATAAAACTAGGAGAAAGAACTATCAAGAAAAGGGAATTATGAATGTAATAATATACAAAAAAGCACTTATCTTCACCCAAGAGTAAAAAGGAGAGCTGAGGTAATGCGTAAGGTGCATTCTGGGTAAAAGGGAGGTGCCCAAGAGCAACATTTGTGACCACGAGCTTTAGTAACAGCCAAGTCGGATCTGAACCCATCAGTGAGGAGAAGGTGAAAACTAACATCACATCTTTCTTTTGCAGAAGGTCATAATACCTTTTTTGCACCTCTGAAATATATGAACAATCTCATTTGAAAAAGTCCCTCATTTTGTTAATAGTTTCACCATACGAAATCTCTTCTACCTGGAATCGCCCCCATTAGACTCCTCCTCTGGAGATGCATATTCTAGAGGAGATGTAATTGTGTAGAATATGCTAAGGAGTCCTCATCACAGGAACAGTCATCACCATCATTAGAGAGAAAGTACAGTTGTGCACACTTACCATAAATGTAGATGTTTGAGTGTATTCACTGTTGCAGTCATTACATTTGGGTAATCCTGCTGGCAGGTTGCCCTCAGTCGGCCTGAATTCCAAAGTCTTGGGTCCTGTGTTGGCTGCTGTCACCCCTTCCCTGACGTCAGGTCGTCAGGGGTATAAAAGATGGGGCTGATGCCATTTTCTTTAGTTTTTCTTGCCCCAGATGTCAGGTGCCCCCTAAAAGGGTAGCCAAATTTATATATATATATAAATACATGAACCAACATAAACTTTACCTTCCTCTACAAGCAAATACAACACATTGGTTGTATAAATCAGAGAAGGAAAGATAGGTTCCATCAGAAGAAAAAAGGGAGAAGGCGGGTGGGTAACCTGGACTGCAACAGTGAATACACTCGAACATCTACATTTATGGTAAGTGTACACAACTGTACTATGTTCTTCATGTTCCACTGTTGCAGTCATTACATTTGGGTAGAGTCCCAAAGCTATGCATGGGAGGCTGGAGCTAAACAGCATTAGGAGCGGCTATGAGGCCCTGCAGAACTGCAGTGGCAAAGCCTGCCCTGGATTTAGAGTAGAGTGGCAGATGATAGTGCTTTGTAAAGGTGTGCACTGAACTCCAAGTAGCAGCCTCTAAAATGTCCTTAGTTGGTACTCCCCCTGAGAAAGGCTGCTGAAGTGGCTGCAGCTCTGGCTGAATGTGGCCTAATGCCCTTAGGCACTGGCTTGCCATTGTGTAAGTAGCAGAAATGAATGCAGTGGCCTATCCACTTTGAAATAGTCTGCTTTGAGATAGCTTTTCCTTGTGATCCTGCAGCATATGCCACTAGTAATTGCTCTGTATTTCTGAAAACTTTGGTTCTGTCCAAGTAGAAACTAAGCTGTCTGTGTACGTCCAAAGAATGCAGAATTCTCTCCCCCTTGTTCTGTGGATTTGGATAAAAAGTTGGCAGGTGAATAGTTTGGTTAAGAGCCACACTGGACACCACCTTAGGCATAAATGTTGGGTTTGTCCTCAGAGAGACCCTGCCAGGATAAAAAATGATAAAAGGTTCCACAGCCATGAGTGCCTGTAGCTCTGAAACACGTCTTGCAGAAGTTATTGTTAGGAGCAGAGCTGTTTTCCAAGATAAAAACTTTATATCAGCAGTAGCAGCTGGCTCAAAAGGAGGCAGGGTGAGTTTTTCCAAGACATAGTTGAGGTCCCATGCAGGCATTGGTGATCTCCTTGGAGGCCTTAAATTTTTGGCTCCTCTGAGATACTGTTTTAATAAGGGATGAGAAAAGATTGGTGGCTCTGTATTGTAATGAGCTGAAATGGCCGAGGCATGAATTTTAATAGATGAAAAAGATAGGCCTTTGTCCAGCATCTCAGTTAAATATTGCAAAATCTGAGGAATATTTGGCACAGCTGTATCAGTTCCTTGTGCCTGGTTCCAAGCACAGAATCTCTTCCATTTTCCAGCATAAGATTCTCTAGTACTAGGCCTTCTGGCCTCCAAAATGACATCCATTGCAGCTTTACTGAGAGGTGTGTTTTGTATGACTACATTATCCGCCATGCTGCCAGGTTTAAAGTCCTGAGTTGGCTGTGCAGGATCTGACTGTTTTGCTGGGACAGTAGATGAGGTATTTGAGGTAAGGTCCAAGCTGGGCATTGAGACAAGGTCTTTAGGATTGGAAACCAGTACTGTTGGGGCCAGTCTGGGGCAATCAGTATCATATTTGGCTTCTCCTGTCTGACCTTTAGGAGTACCTTGGGGAGGAGAGGCAGTGGGGGAAAGGCACATACTGATAGGTTTTTCCAGCTGAAAGATAAGGCGTCCACTTTCCATGCTTGTCTGTGATAAGTCATTGTGCAGAATCTTTTTAGTTGGTAGTTGTGAGGGGAGGCAAATAGATCTATGTCCGGGCATCCCCATTTCTTTGTTATCATGCTGAAGACTTGTGGATCCAGCTGCCACTCGTGGGGATCCATTAGGTTTCTGCTTAGTTCGTCTGCCAGAGTATTTTTCCTTCCTGGCAGGAATTGCACCTGCAGATGTGCTTGGTAAGTTAATGCTGTGTCCCACAAAGTCATGGCTAGTCTGCAAAGGGGGTAAGAATGTGTGCCCCCCCCTGCTTGTTTATATACCACATGACCGTGGTGTTGTCTGTCTTTATCAGCAGTTGTCCCGGATGAAGTAGGTCCTTGAAGGCTGTGAGGGCATTCTGAACAGCTAGCATCTCTTTTTGATTGATATGTAGATGCATTTGGGTTGAGGACCATGTGCCCTGAATGAATCTTCCTGCCATGTGGGCCCCCCAGGCATAATCTGATTCATCCGTTGTTAGTGTCTGCCTGGCTGGGGGTAATGTGAATGGCTGTCCCTTGTTTTGGTGACAAGCCTTTGCCCACCATCGAAACTCCTGCTGTAGGCAGGGAATGAGAGTAATCATTGTTTCCAGGCTGTGGCAATGTTGAGTCCAAACACTTTTTAGGTACCATTGAAGTTTCCTCATATGCAGTCTTGCATATGGAATTAGTAGAATGCATGATGCCATGAAGCCCAAAGCTTGCAGAATTTTTCTTGCAGATAACTGGGCCTTTGTTGCCAACATTTTGAAAAAGGTAGTCAGTTGCCTTTGTCTGGCATGAGATAAGCCATCTGGGCAGTTGCATTTAAGCTTGCACCCAGGAATATTATCTCTTGAGAGGGTACTAGTTTTGATTTCTTTTCGTTGACTGTGTACCTTGGGCATGTTAGAAGTCTTTTCACAAACGCCAGATGCTGTAGAAGAATGTCCTTGTTCTCTGCTTGAATTAGACAGTCATCCAAGTAAGGATATATTTGTATTCCTCTTTGTCTGCAGAATGCAATTACTGGTGCCAGACACATTGTAAAGACCCTGGGTGCAGTAGATAAGCCAAAGGGCAGTGCAGAGAATTGGTAATGCATTGAGCCAGCCTTGAATCTGAGGTATCTTATGCACAATTGTCTGATTGGGACATGCAGGTATGCCTCTTTTAGGTCTAGAGTCACCAGCCAAGCGTTCTTGCCCAGCATGGGCTGAAGCCGCTGCAAAGTCATCATCTTGAATTTTGGTATATCCAGGAATGTGTTCAGAATAGATAGGTCCAGTATTGGTCTCCAGGTCTTGTCCTTTCTTGGCACCAAGAACAGTCTTGAGTAAAATCCTTGTCCCTGCTCTTGCTCTGGTACTTGTTGAATGGCCCCCATGTCCATGAGGGATGAGACTTGTTTTTGTGCCTCTGCCCATTGATTTATTTGGCAGATCTGGCCAGCTGTTTGCCTTTGGCAGGGTATGGAAATGGAACTTGTACCCTTGTGACACGATATTTAGAACCCACTTGTCCTGGGTTATAATGTGCCAATTTTGAGAAAAAAGCGCTTATTTTACCCCTAAGGGTGCTGCCAGCAGATAAGTGCTTGGTGCTGGCAGGGGGAAGTCATTGGGACTGTTTCCTGTATGGTTGTGATTTGTCTTCTCCAACTTTGGAGGTAGAAGCATCCCATTGCTTTGACCTGTAGGAACCTTGTGCCTGGGATCTGCTTCTAGGGCATCTGGATCTGCCCCTTTGAGGTCTATCTGACACAGGAAAGGACCAATTCTTTGTAGGCTAGTGTCTGCTAAACCTAGTTGGTTTTACTTGTAAAAAGTCTTTGACAGTTTGCATAGATTAAGCTTTGTCCTCCATTTTCTTTAACACTTCCTCTGCCTTAACACCAAACAAAGTATCATGCTGTAAAGGTGCATCCAATAATCTAACCTTGACATGATCAGGCAGATTTTGTTCCTTTAACCAAGCATGCCTCCTAATTACAGAACCGTAACTGCAGCCCTGTAGGAGGCCTCCAAAGAATCAAAAACCACATTGCAAAGTATGCTTTCCAACTTGTTCAGCTGCATGCAATAAATCCTGCATTTCCTTGTTTTCTGCACATTCAGGGTTTAATAACATTTTCTGTTTAAGCAATGCCATGACATGTTGCTAATATTTAAGCATATGAAACTGACAGTTTAAGGCCCTTATAGCCAAGGTAGCAGATGTGTAAACCTTTTTTCCCCATCTATCCAGTGCCCTAAAATCGCTGTCAGAGGGGGTAGAGTTTTTTGCAGCGGAAGCCTTAACTCTTTTGGGACCCTGTGAAAGAGTTTCTGGGTCTGCAGCAGGGTTTTTAAAAAGGAATTTATGAGAGTCAGGGACCCTGTAATATCTGTCAGGCTTAGCAGGAGCTGGAGGTAAAGAGTCAGGGGTAAGACTAGACTCCGAGAACACATCATCTACAATATCTAACACAGGTGGGACAGCTAGTGGCCTGTGTTGGGGTAGTAAAAGGAAATCCCTGAGCCTCTTTTTAGATTATGAAAAATCTTGGCTCTCCCAGTGGAAATGCTCCCTCATGGTATGCAAGGTTTCCCCAAAAGAATAGTCCTCTGGAGGAGAAGCTGAAGGTATGGATTCTTCAGCATCAAAATCCTCATAGGGGGTAAGAGAATATTCCTTATCAGAAGAGGAATCAGAAGAAATAGAAACCTGATCTGAAGATTCATAGTCTCTTGCCTAGGCCTCTTATCAGGAGGGGGATGGGAAACCCTCATCAAGGTAATTAAGTCTTCGGCCATTTTGAGCATCTGTTTTTTGGGCACAGAGGCCTGTCCACGTGGCTCTTGAGCTTGTTTCTTTGCTTCAGAAGGTGCTTTAGTCTTTGCCTTTGAAGCTGAGGTTGGTTTAATGTAAAGATGTTTAGGTCTGAATACACCCTCAGAAGCCGGTGCCTGCTCAGTGGTTCCGGACCCATCTGAAGGAATGGTATCTGAGGCTCAAATACCTTGAGTTTCCAGTGGCATGGCCGACTCCAGTTGGGAGTCGGTAGCGGCCTGCGACTCTAAAGTAGCGGGCGTCATGGGCTGCGAAAGCTCCTCACTGAGAACCGCCGACTGGCTTAGGAGAAGTTTCGTTGTCGGTTTTGGGCCTCGGTTGTCTATCTCTCTCCTTTTCTTTGTGTTTTTTGTGAACTCCGGTAGTCGGATGGCTATCCGACGACATTTCTGGATAATTAAACAGGCGTCCAAAATAGTTTAAAGCATAATCATGCAGACGCTTAATAGTGCGTTGGTTAAATCTAGCACAAAACCGACAACCAGCAACGTTGTGATCAGGGCCTAGGCAAGAAATACAGTAAGAATGAAAGTCCTTATGAGGTATTTGCTTTCCAGAAGAAATACAATTATTAACTTTTTCTGACATTGGTCTGGAGCAAGAAAAAAGTTTCCCCAACGGGGTACTTAGATTTATTGAAGACTTCGGATCTAAAATTCGAACACGACAATCTCAGGAGTCGGCCAACTGGCATTTGCAAACTGCTTCTGCTTCAGGCACCGCGCGGCAAGAAAGAATAAAGAAAATGGCATCGGCCGCATCTTTTATACCCCTGACGACCTGATGTCAGGGAAAGGACAACAGCAGCCGACGCAGGACCCAAGACTTTGGAATTCACGCCAACTGAGGGCAACCTGCCAGCAGGATTACCCAAATGTAATGACTGCAACAGTGAAACACGAAGAACATCCTGTTCCCCAACTCTGTGACCAGGAGAAGAGATAAAAGAAGGAACAGGTATAGCAGAGGAAGGCTTCAAAGCCATCAAAGCCTTAATTAAACCCTGAGAGAAAGCGTCCCAGTCAGACTGTGGAGTGGAAGGGGCCTGAGAGTGTCTAGCCTTTTTTTTTTTAATCATGCATCTCTGCATGAAGAGAAGTGGAAGAACCAGACGTAGGCTTAACGTCTGGAAATGACTCTGGAATGTGATCCCTAACAGGAGTAGAAAGAACATCCCTAGAGCCCAGAAGCACAGTGAGATGCAGTTCCCCTTGTCTACCCAAAATGGATGTCTGTACTGCCTCTGAGGAAGTGCCTAGTTTGAATTCCTTAGCGGCTTCCAATGAGGTACCCATTGAGGAATCAGACCAGACCTCAGAATGCAACACCAGATCTTCACTGACCTCAAGGGATATGTCTGATACAAGAGGCACAGCTTAACAGGATTCAGCCCTAGGCCTGCTAACCTTCCTCTTCAAAATCGGCTCAGCTGAAGAACCCCTTGGAACCCTCCATAATGTCCTTAGCCAGACGTTTAAGACGTTGACTTGCTAAGTAGAGATCTCAAGCCAGAAGTGGGCTATACCAAGTTTTAGGAACAAAGGCCTGACAAATGGAACACGAACGGTAGTTGTAATTGGGGCCTAGGCGGATAAGACAAAGTTCATGGCTATGTTTATGTGGAATCTGCCTTCCACACCTACACTTGCCCTTCCTGGATGACATGAAGAAATTACAAAAGACAGTTGCATTGAAATAAATCCCCAATGGGGCACTAATCTGAAAGATGGAAGCAACCAACAGAATCAGGCAGCAGACCGACATTTGAGTCAAGTGTTCCAAATGGAAGCAGAAAAGTTCTGAGGATTGTATGTGTGGACATCCTTTTATGGCTGACATTGACAGCACATATGTATAATGTCCCATGTACTTGCAGTAGCTAAAAGCTGTTGTATACTGGCCAGATGTCGGGTTGTTGGGCAGAGGGCTTCCCATATGTAAAGAATACTGCAACAATGAATAGAAGGAAATCTGGAGAAACCATGCGGTCAGTTTGAGACCTGTTATATTCAGATGAGTCATCCCTGTTGCTTGAGACAGGAGGTCTGGATTGCGATCCAGTATCCAGGGCAGATGCAGAAGATGAGGCCAGAGGAAAGGAAACCAAATCTGACAAGGCCAAAAGGATGCAATGAGGATAACTGCACTCTTCAACCGGTATGCTCTCTGTAGAAATTTGGGAATTAGAAGTAATGGGGGTAAGCTTACAGGAAACTGGAGGGTGGACTAGGGCATCTCTCGACTCCACCTTTGGAGGGATCAGGGCAAAGAACCTGTTGCACTTGCTGGCCTTAATGATGAAAAATCCTCTCTGCCACTTTGACACTGAGAGACCACTCGTGGGGCATCAGAATGGACCTGTTTAGTTTGTCTGCAATCACGCTAGCTTTCCCCAGTATGTGGACTGTTTATTTTTTATTTAACATTTGTTTACCGGGAAAGTCCGACTTGGAAAGAAGCCAATTTTCAGCGGAGGCCTGGTGAGAAATGCTCCAGACGCATGTCTTTGTAATGTGGGAGGAAACCCACATGGACACAGGGAGGACATGCAGACTCCGCACAGAAGACACCCCAGCTGAGAATTGAACTGGAGAACCTCTTGCTGTGAGGCGACAATGCAACCGCTGCACCACTGCGCCATCCTTGTTATGAAAAAATGTCTGGAAAAGATCGCCCACTGCCACACTCTCATTGCTTCTTGACAGAGTAGGTAAGATCTGGTTCTTCCCTGTTTGTTCATGTATCACACTATAGACATATTGTTGGTTTGGACACCAATGGTCCAGGAGGGAACAGTGTCTTGAAAAGCCTGCAATGTTACGAGGATTGCTCACATTTCTAGGATATGGATATGCATCTTGGCCTCTTCTGGGGACCACATACCTTGGCCTGTCCTTCCCAAGTAGTGCCTCCAGATACAGTTCGGAGACATCTGTGGTCACCGTAGCCATGGGCAGGGGAAGATCAAAAGGACAGCCTTGAGAAACTTTGTCCCATTGAAGCCACCAGGGATATCTTCTGCAAGATTGTGTGATTGTGACTGGAGTGGATAAAACTTGCTGAAAAACAGACCAATGAGCTGATATAGAGTCCACTACAGAATCTGCATTTGAAACCTGGAACTAAGGTGGAACTAGGGTGATTGCTATTTCCATGGATCCCAAGGTCTATAAGATTAGTGACATCCCTTTCCTGACCTTGGATAGGAGTGCCTGAATTCATGTTGGAGGAAGAGTGGCTATCTGAGTGACCATGTCTAGATGAACATCTATGAACTCCAGACTCTGTGTAGGTGAGAGTTGTGATTTTATTTATTTTTATTTATTTATTTATTTTAGTTTGATGAGCGGGGAAGTCCACTGGGCCAAGAAGAGCCCATTTTCAGTGGAGGCCCAGGGAGAAAAGCTCCACAGACAATACACAAACAAGCATATAAAGTTCCATAGACAATTATAAACATGAATATCAAGCACAGTATATACATAATTCAGTGAGTACAATAAAGTACATAAGAAGAAAATACATTTGAATACAGAGTAGCTGTAGTGGCAGTGGACAAACATTCTACATTTAGTCTGTAACTTATTAAACATTTGGAGAAGTAAGGATTTCTATATTTATGAAATAAAATGGAAGCAGAAATACATTAACAGAAAACTAGTGTATCTAGCAGAGTGTAGGCAAGCGTGTAGGAAGAAATGCTTGTAGCAAGATGTAGCTGGGCCAGACTCAAAAGCCTTCAGGGATACAGACTCCTTTTGGGATGGGGTGTCAGAAGACCAACCTCCTTTTTGCTTTAGGAGTTGAAGGTCTCCAGAGGAAACATCTTCAGGTGGAGATCTGGGGGACACTTCATCCAAACTAGTGTCTTCAGTAAAACATTCCTGAAGAGAATCAAAGCATCTCCTTTTACACGTTTTCTCCCGAGGGACCTCATCAGTGGGATGGTCTGTTGAAGTATCGGAAGTGATAAGGGAGTCCTGAGGGACTGATTGGAGATTTGAATGGGCTGGCTGTCCCAGTGGAATAAAAGAACAAGGCACAGAGCAAAGGCACAAAGGTAGTAGAGGGATATATAATCCAAGGGGATTAGGGATGTCCTTTCTCTAAGGAAAGAGAAAGCCCTCTCCACAATCTTGAAGGCAAAGTGCCTAGAGGAAACCAAAGCCAGAGGCATCGGAGTCGACATTTCATGCACCATCAAGCCCTGAATCCCATCAAGGCTCTCCACCTGAGGTTGAAGCTAGATTTGATCTGTCCTGCGCCAAAGTTCTGAGGAGCAGAGATGGCTCCAACAACTTTGGAGTTGACCCCGGTCCAGTGAATCTGTATCTGAAGTTTCGTCTCCAAGAGTCTTCCTGCTCTGAAAGGCTTGGAGCTGGATAGCTCAGGGAAGCAACCAGAGTTGAAGAGTGAGCTGTTTTCAGATCAGACAAGGACACCCACAGGGATCTCAGATCTGAGGGCTCTGAAACCACAGGCCAGATGGAAGAAGAAGAAACTAAAAGAGGACTTGTCATGGGTAGGCTCACAGATCCAATGGGAGATAGAGATGGAATTATCCCCATCTAGATCTGAGCTCAGAGGAATTTCCTCATCATTCTTTTCACTTCAGCCTTTGACAAACTCCCGGAAGACCTGAATGAGGTGCTAGTACAGGGTGGCCTTGAGTGTTTACGTGGAGACTTCTGCAAAAATGGGGAAGGGGGTCGAGAAGGCACTGGATACGGTGAATGACAAGGTGACCAGATCCAATGAAATTTTGTTTTTTAAACAGTAGGATCCATAGCTGTCTGATCAGATTTCTTTGAAATTTTTGGTGGTGGCTCTAAGGATGGAGCTAAAGATGTTGAGGGATCAAGACACCTCATCCTAGTATCTTTGCCTTTGGAAGCCGAGTTGGGCTTTCCTTTGTCTTATTTCTTGGAGGGGGTTTGAACCAGAGTTGGAATACAGGAAGAAGAAGGAAGAAGGTCTTTTCAAAACTAGTTTATTTCATCAATCAGGAGTGCTATGGTGTTGAAGCTGGCACAAATAGAACATCCTGCATCTAAACGGGCAGTGCCCAAGTAATACAAGGCCCAAAAAGGTAAATATTTAGTAGTATGTATTATTTTTCTTTTAACACGAGAAACTATCAACAATGGTAGTCCAAGGTACCTGAAAAGCGGGTAGAGACAAGGGGAAGAAAGCTAAAGTACCAACAATGGTACTGGCAGGAAATATTGAAGTTTTGGTAGACGTGAAAGAAAGAAAGAAAAAAAATCTGCCTAATAGCTAAAAAATACGCAAAAAATAAAGGGAGGAAGGTAAAGAAGAAACTCGAAGGGTAGCCTACTGGAAAGAAATTTTTGAAATGCTCACTGTTTTTTTTTCTGAAAATACAGACGATAAGTCGAGAGCGAGACGATCTGCATCTGTAGTGATATAGTGATCTGAGGTATATTAAATTGTTGGGGCATTATGGGTAAAGGAAGGAGCTCTAGAGTTGGATCTGATGATCTGGAAGAAGTGGCAGAGTTGGATCCTAGCTCCATTAGTAGGGGAATGAATGAAAATGAATGACAGCATCAGATCATCTTGTTCTGTGAGAAGAAACAACTTATCCCACTTAACTCGTCATCTTTCCCTTCCAAATAAACTCCTTCAATTCTTTATTAATTATGGTTCACAGCATCTCCTCTGGTTGATAAAAATAGGGTCTATATCAGTTGAGCGAAAACTCCTTTACGCGAATAGGAATATGTCGAACCGCACTGCGCAAAGTACGTAAACCTCGAACATCCAAAACCGTGAATTCGAAATATCGATTTGTTTTAGTTGGCCCATCTGTGGTATAGCTCCGTAAGGTAAGTGTGCGATAGATAGGACTTTAGGGTTAGGATTTGGGTTAAGGTAAGTGCATAGATAGGTAATGTATGTAAGATTTAGTGTAGTGTTAGATGTAGGGTTTTTTTTTAAGTGTATGTATGTGTGTTATTTATTTTGTTTGGGTATATGTCTGTAGGGGAAGTGTGCGGTAGTTACGGACCTTAGGGTTAGGGAGGGGTTAAGGATAGTGCATAGATAGTTGTGTATGTGGAGTTTAGTGTAGTGTTGGAAGTAAGGTTTTGTTAAATGTATGTATGTGGATTATTTATTTTGTTTGGGTGTATGTCTGTAGGGTTTGGTTAGTGTATGTATGTGGCTTATTTATTTTGTTTGGGTAGGTACTAAGTAGTAGGTGGTGAGGGTGGCCGACTATGATAGTTCGATATTTTATTTTTCGCGGTTTAGTGCGTTTCGGATTTTCGCGGTTTGAGGTATTGGGTTCGATGTTTAGGTATTTGCGTAAATGGGTTTTCTCTCAACTGATATAGACCCATAAAAATATGTCTGACCTGTATACAATACTAAGAAAACTAGAAACATTTTCACTGCTTCTACCTTAGCATCCACATCCATTAAGAATGTCTAACTTTTTTAGTCTGGACTGCGGTGGTGGTGCTGCGGTAGCATCGCCTCACAGTTGGACGTTGCCCGTTTGATTCTCAGTTAGAGCGTCTTCTGTGTGGCGACATGAGTGAATGGGCATTCCTTCGTTGAAGGTTGTGCGTTAGGCCCGGCAAGCCAGCACATAAAAATCTACTGCCAATCATTAGCGGACCGGAGTTCCGCTGTGGCGACCCCTAACTGGGAAAAGCCGAAAGACACAAACAAATTGCCTTTTTAGTCTCTTCTCACATATCCTTAACTGTCATAATATAACCATTTTAATTCCAGACACTTAAAAATTTCATCTTATCATATCTTTATAAATATGGGTACTGTTAAACCAATTAATGCATGAGAACATAGTTTACTACTACAGCCTTTGTATTATCCTCATTTATTTTATATCCTGAAAAAAAAACTTGAAGCTGTCTCAAGATATTCCACACAAGTGAAACATCCTTTTCTAGGTTTATCAAATACAAAATAACATCACATGCAAATAAGGCTAATTTTTCTTAAGTACCGTACTAGTTATAGCTATGAAATCTGTGAGTCCCTTATTTTCTTTCCCAATGGCTCTAAGTATAAGGCAAATAAAAAGGAGAAAGCATACACCTCTGCCTGGTTCCTCTATTCAAAACTGAGCTCGTCAGAGAGGAGCCCTACTACCTTAATTCTTGTCTCTGACCCTTCATATCTCTTCCAAATTAACCCCATTATTCTATCAGGAAACGTCATTGCTCATATTTCCCTACTCATAAAAAATCAATCTAACACTATCAAATTCATTCTCTGTATCAAAATCCACCAACAATAATGGGTCTTCTTTCACTCTATTTCCCTTTGGGTCTTCATAATTCTGCTAATTCTGTCAAATGTTCATCTCCCCTCCATAAAAACCACACTGATCAATAACTATCAGTTTTGGCAATACCTTAACCATTCTCTTAGCTAGTACAGACAAAAATGTTTTAAAATCATGAGTCATAACTAAAACTGGTCTATATGATAGTGGAGTTAAGAGTAATACAGTCACCACAGCTTTCTTCCAAGATGTTGATACTGTAACTCATTTTAAATAAAGTTAAAACAAAATCTTCTAGATGTTTATGAAATTTTCCCTACTAACTAATACATTTCCTGGAGACTTCCCTGTCAGTTGATTATGCATTACCATTTTTATTCATCCTCTTCCATCCATTCATCCACAATCCCTTTACCCATTTTTCATTTGGGGTCGTCACTGTTAAAGTGAACTCCTCTCCCATCTTAGCTATTAATTCTTGAGCCTCATCTTCCTCTAACCTTGGCATATTTAAATTTTCCATAAGCGTTTCTATTTGTGTTGTTTCTTGGTTTCCCCATTCCACTGCTCTATACAGATTTTCATAGAATTTCCAAAATATCTATTAATGCCTCTTTGAGGTCTCTAGTTAATTTTCCAGCCATAGGCTCCCCTTATCTTGGCAACATCCCTTTCTATTTTCTGTTTCCTAAGTCATTGTTCTAATAGTTTTTGTGTTATAGGGTTATCAAAAAATGCTTGCTTTAAAGTGACCTTTCTGAACTCATGCATGTTATCCTAATACCTATTTTTTCTTTAGCACTCAACAATCGCAAAAGCTTATTCTGCAAGATCCCCTTCATCTCCAATACTTTAATCCAAATAATTCCTGCTATTTCTTTTCCAGATATACCATACTTGAAAAACTCAGCTATCTTTTTTTGAGGAAGTTAGTACATTCCCTAGGAAATCTTGAATTGTTTTCACTACCCATTCCTCAAAAAACTCTTTTTTTGATAAGTAGGAAAGTGTCAATGCTTTTCACTTTATTACTCTGCATCTTTATCCTTTTCTTTATTACTGCGTGGCCTGGAACAATTCTTGATGTGTTTCAAAATTGTCAAATACCTATGCTCTTGTGAAATGTAGTTTCTGTCCAATCTAGCCCAATTATTATACCTTGGAGAATAATATGTAAATTCTGTCTGGGTTCTTGCTAGTAAAGTACAGTTTTGTACCTACCATAAATGTAGATGTTCGAAGATCCACATTGCTGCAGTCCTTACACTTGGGTAGTCCGCTGTCCTCGGTCGGCCCGAATATCAAAGTATTAGGCTGACGTCGGTCAAGGCGCTTAAGACTGACATCAGGACGTCAGGGTACAAATGCGCATGACCGACGTCATATCCTCAGTCTTTTCTTGCCCCAGATGTCAGAAGACCCTAAAAAGAAAGGTCAAAACCAAAACACAGCAACAAACAACCAACCACCCTTGCACTAAGCATATGTACAATATATACAATATCCACAATATTCACAACCCAAACCACACAACCACCTCTAACTACAGAGGGGAAGGAGGGAGGGTAAATTGGACTGCAGCAATGTGGATCTTCGAACATCTACATTTATGGTAGGTACAAAACTGTACTATGTTCTTCATCTCACATTGCTGCAGTCCTTACACTTGGGTAGAATCCCAAAGCAGAGGTAAGGGAGGATGGCAAACCTATAAAGCAGTAGGAGCTGCCAAAATGCCCTGTAAAATTGCAGTGGCAAAACCAGCCCTAGATTTAGAGTAAAGTGGAAGGTGGTAATGCTTAGAGAAAGTATGCACTGAACTCCAAGTAGCTGCCTCCAAAATATCCTTAGTTGCCACCCCCCTTTAAAAAAGCTGTAGAAGTGGCAGTAGCCCTAGTGGAATGAGGCCTAATCCCAGCTGGAATCTCCTTACCATGATGGGAATAACAGAAAGCAATACAAAACCCAATCCACTTAGAAATAGTTTGTTTTGACACAGGCTTGCCCTGAGAACCTAAAGCAAATGAAACAAATAACTGCTGAGACTGCCTGAACCCTTTAGTTCTGCTCAAATAATATCGCAACTGCCTGTGTATATCCAAAGTGTGCAAAATCTTTTCCCCTTTATTTTGGGGGTTTGCATAAAAAGTAGGCAAATGAATAGTTTGGTTTAAGGCCACACTAGAAACCACTTTAGGCATAAAGGAAGGATTAGTACGCAAAGATACCCTGTCCTTATGGAAAATTAAGAAAGGCTCAACTGCCATAAGGGCCTGTAATTCAGAAACCCTTCTCGCAGAGGTAATGGCCAACAAAAAAGCAGTCTTCCATGATAAATATTTCAACTCGGCAGTAGCTGCAGGCTCAAAAGGTTGTAGAGTGAGTTTCTCCAACACAAAATTGAGATCCCAAGCAGGAGTAGGAGCTCTACGGGGGTCTTATATTCTTTGCCCCTCTAAGGAATTGCTTAAACAAAGGATGAGAAAACAATGGTGGGTCACAGTCATAGTGAGCAGAAATTGCTGCAGCATGAACCTTAATAGAAGAGAAGGACAAACCCTTGTCCAGTAACTCAGTAAGATACTGAAGAGCCACACTTAAATCAGGCTTAGAAACATCAAATTCCTTTGCTGTACTCCAAAATAAAAATCTCTTCCATTTATCTGCGTACACTTTTCTTGTACTAGGCCTTCTGGCCTCCAAAATAACATTCAAAACTTGCTGTGGAAGCTGAGACCCTCCAGGGTTCAAAACAGAATATGCCAGGCTGTTAGATGTAGAGAGTGAAGTTTGACATTGAGTAAATGACTGTTCTCCTGAGACAGCAGGTGTGGAATCGAAGGTAAAGGCCATGGAGGCTCCCGTACCAGACTTCTCAGTAATGGGTACCAGTGCTGTCGAGGCCAATCTGGAGCTATTAAAATCATCTTTGGCTTGTCCTGTCTGACCTTCAGGAGTACCTTTGGGAGGAGAGGCAGAGGTGGAAAGGCATACACATGAAGATTGCTCCACTTGAATGAAAGAGCATCCACTTTCCAAGCTGTGGGATGAAACCTTTTTGTGCAAAACTTTGGCAGCTGGTAGTTTAGAGGAGAAGCAAACAGCTCTATGTCTGGAGTTCCCCATAACACTGTCAATTTCTGAAATACATGAGGATCCAATTTCCACTCGTGGGGATCCATAATTTGTCTGCTCAACACATCTGCTAAGGAGTTCTGTGCTCCCGGCAGAAACCTTGCCTGAAGATCCAGCTGTAAACTGAGAGCAGTCTCCCACAAAATCATTGCTTGTCTGCATAGAGGATAAGAATGCGTTCCCCCTTGCTTGTTCATGTACCACATGACAGTTGTGTTGTCTGTTAGAACCAACACCTGCCCTGGAAGGAGTAAATCCTTGAAAGCTATTAATGCAAATTGGACTGCTAACATCTCCTTCAAGTTGATATGTAGATGTTGAAGTCTGGCAGGCCACGTGTCTTGTATCCACTTTCCATTTAGATGAGCTCCCCAAGCTTTGTCTGAGGCATCTGTCGTTAGAATATGACTCGCCTCTGGTCGGGTCACAGAGAGTCCCTTGTTTAGGTGACATTCCTGAGCCCACCACAAAAACTCCTTTTGAATGCAAGGTATTATTTGAATGACAGTGTCCATATCTTGGTAGTGCTGTGTCCATACATTTTTGAGATACCATTGTAGCTTCCTCATATGCAGTTTGGCATTGGGAAGCACCAGAATACAAGATGCCATGAACCCCAAGGCTTGAAGGACTGTCCTTGCAGTCAGCCTGGACTGATGAGACAACTGATGGAAGTAGAGAGAAAAATTCTTTTGTTTGTCCGGGGTCAAAAAGACCATCTGGGACGCTGTATTCAGTCTCACACCCAGAAAGCACATGTCCTGAGAGGGTACTAGACTGGACTTTATTTCGTTCACAGAATACCCCAGGCATCTTAGCACTGCTATCACATACTGTAAATGATGAAGAAGTTTGTCCTTTTCTTGGGCCAGAATCAGGCAATCGTCCAAATAAGGATAGATCTGTATTCCTTTTAGCCTGAAGAAAGCTATCACTGGAGCCAGAACTTTCGTGAACACTCTGGGCGCAGTAGATAAGCCAAAGGGCAATGCAGAGAACTGATAATGAGAAGTCCCAGCCCGAAAGCGCAGATACTTCCTGCAACTGAGCCTGATAGGAACATGAAGGTAAGCCTCCTTGAGATCCAGAGTCACCATCCAGTGATCTTTGCCCAGCAGAGGCAAAAGCTGTTGTAACGTCAACATTTTGAACTTGGGAATGTCCAGATATGTGTTGAGGATAGATAAATCCAAAATTGGTCTCCACGTGTTCCCTTTCTTTGGTACTAGGAACAGGCGAGAATAAAATCCTAGGCCCACTTCTGGTAGAGGGACCGGTTGTATGGCCCCTATGAGAAGTAACAGAGAAATTTGTTTGTGAGCCTCTAGTCTTTGCTGAGGAGGAACGTCTGGCATGCCTTTGAAAGGAGGCAAGGTATGGAAATAAAACTTGTAACCTTGGTGTATGATATCCAATACCCATCTGTCTTGAGTAATCAAATTCCAATTTTCCTTGAAGAGTGCCAACCTTCCTCCCAAAGGTGCTGCCAGGCGAGAGGGATCTGGCAGCTGAAAAGGTAGGTCATTGGGCCTGTTTACGAAAGGACTGGCCCCTGCCCTCACCCGAAGACTGTGCAGGTGAACTCCCCGTTCTAGGTCTGAAGGAACTCTGAGTCCTGCCCCTACCACGTCTAGATCTACCCCTAGACTGAGAATCATAAGAAGGATACGTCCACCCCTTAGCAGGCCAATTCCTACTAAACTTCGGAGGCTGAACTTGCAAAAAATCTTTAACAGCCTGCATAGACTTAGCCTTGTCCTCCATTTTCTTCAAGACTGACTCCACAGGTGAACCAAACAACACATCAGACTGTAAAGGAGCATCCAAAATCCTTGTCTTAACATGGTCAGATAAATTCTGATCCCTCAGCCAGGCGTGCCTGCGAAGAACTGAGCCAGTGGCAGCCACCCTAGACGAGGCCTGTACAGCATCAAAACCACATTGTAAAGAATGCTTACCCACCTGTTCGAGACATGCACCAAATCTTGTAATTCTTTACACTCAATACCTCGCCAGAGCATCTACCTTAGACTTCAATTGAGAAAGAAGATAGTTTTGATATTTCAACATGTGAAACTGGCAATTCAAAGCCCTCATAGCTAAGGTGGAAGAAGTATAGACTTTCTTTCCCCATCTATCCAAAGCCCTGGCCTCTTTATCTGGAGGAACCGGATTTTTTACAACAGAGGCCTTGACACCCTTAGGTCCCTGACTAACAGTTTCTGGGTCCGCCCTAGGACTCTTATAAAGATATTTATGAGCCTCAGGCACCCTGTAATACCTATCCGGTTTAACAGGAGCAGGAGGCAAAGAATCAGGATTAAGTGAAGCCTCTGCAAACACATCCTCCACAACATCCAGAACAGGTGGTATAGCCAAAGGCCTATGCTGGGGTAAAAGCAAAAACTCCCTGAGCCTTTTCCTGGAATCAGAGAAGTCCTGACCTTCCCACTTAAAATGTTCCCTCATGGAATGAAGAGTCTCTGAAAAAGAAAAATCCTCTGGAGGAGAAGCAGAAGGAGTAGAATCATCTGCATCAGAATCAGAATAAGGAGAGTACTCCTGCAAGTCTTCAGCCGAAGACTCTGAAATATCCGAAGCCTGCTCGACATCCCCCAACTCTGGTTCCACCCTAGGCCTCTTATCAGGAGGGGGCAAAGAACCTCTAATCAAAGTTATTAAATCTTCAGCCATTTTAAGCATGTGCTTCCTGGGCACAGATCCTGTAGAACTAGGAGTGACACCAACAGAAGCTAAACCTGGCCTGCCTCTGGGAGAAGCCCTGGAAACAGAAGGAGAGGGCCTAACCACCCTAGGAAGGGAGGGGAGTACAGTAACCTGAGAAGCCCCTTCAGCCTGGCCTGCCTCCTGAGAGGCCACATCCTGCAATATTAAAGTCTCCCCCTGGGACTCCAGAGAAGCCTCCGGTGGAACCACCGGTTCCACTGACGCCTCTAAAGAACCGGCGTCCGGCACAGACGACTCTTCTTGCCTGGGTTTAGCTGCTTTGTCTTTGCGCTTCTTCGAAGAAGCGGGCGTCAGAGCATCCGACGGCATATTATAATTGCACCGCTTCCCGAAGACCAACCTGGCACAATCTAACCTTCGCTTAATAGTGCGCTTATTGAACCTAGCACAAAAGCGACACCCAACAACGTCGTGCTCAGGCCCCAAACAAGGAATACACAAAGTATGGTAATCTCTATGCGGTATTTGCTTCCCACAAGAAATACAGTTATTCACTTTTTCTGACATCCGGTAAACCACTGAGGCAAGAAAAAACTAAAATATTCCCCAACGGGGTACTTAGCCAACTTTGACTCGGTCTGAAACTCCGAATTCGAAAAATTTCAGTACGCCGAACGGCACTTGCAACGCTGCTTCTGCATCGGACCATGCGGCAAAAAAGACTGAGGATATGACGTCGGTCATGCGCATTTGTACCCTGACGTCCCGATGTCAGTCTTAAGCGCCTTGACCGACGTCAGCCTAATACTTTGATATTCGGGCCGACCGAGGACAGCGGACTACCCAAGTGTAAGGACTGCAGCAATGTGAGATGAAGAACATCTGCATATCTTCCATTCCAAATATTCTCATACATTTACTTAGAAATCTACCAACATTTGTTACATTTTCCCATCTAGGACCCAGATACATCTTGGCTACTGCATATAAGGTTCTAGTTCCCACATGTGAATAATATTCCCTGCTGGAAGCTAATTATCTCTCCCATAATTCTCCTAAGCTAGTTAATAGCAGTTTTACGAGGAATATAAATACAAGCCAATGTAATCCTCCTTCCCTCCCAATAACCCTTTATTACCACAAACCTACCCTTGCTGTCTCTTATCTTCTTCTATCACTACAGGAGTTCCTCTTAAAATCAGTATTACCGCCCCTCTTTTCCTTTTCCCCCCATACCCTACTGAATAACCAATCTTACCGAATTCACATACTCATCTTCTATTTAAACGAATCTCATGTACCACTGCTACTTGCACCTTACAACTCTTAATATAATTCAGTACTCTTTGCTTATTATCCACACCTAAAATGCCATCCACTTTCCTTTATACCTCGATAAGACAGTCTTTCTGGTAAGATACTATGTTTTTTGCATATTCTACATGACAGCTTTTCTGAGCATACATTTCCATCTTGCAACTTACATGCATATATCAGAACTTGACAGGCTGGACTTGTATGCAATTGCAGCTTCTTGTCTATTTAAGCCCATGTCACATTTCCCAGACTTTTCATTCCAATAAAAAGATTCAAAAAAACAAAAACTATGCACATTTTCATTTTAACTCCCCATAGCGCACTCATGCAGGCGCACACACACACACACACACACACACACACACACACACACACACACACACACACACACACACACACTTATTTACATTTGGAAAATTACCCCTCAATATTTTAGCAGATACCCCAAATAGATAGCTGCACCCGCAAACGTTGTACATTGTAAAGTAAGGTTAAAGCATGTGTTTCATTTTGCATCCATACCATTATTTCTTATACCATCCCATCTTTGATCTTGGATATGAACAACAACTTCCAAACTCTCTCAATTAAATGAATTATAGCCTTAAGAAAAAAGTGCCCTGGCTCTCATTAAAAAAGTAGATTTTGCATAGTTTTTATTCATTCTGAGGCGGTTATTACTAGTAGAAATGCATCTGCTTGCATGTGACAGATTTCATTTATTTTAACTGAGCTACCTGCCACTTTTTTATATATTTATTTGAAAGATTCTTCATACATATACCTTACAGTTCAGACATTTCTTGATTTATTACCTATATCCCCAAAATGGGGATGTGACATTTTCATATTTGCAGAGTTCTGCTGGCAGATAAAAAAAAAAAAAGAAGTTACCATAACTTTAGATGTCTTTCTTTCCTACATGTTGCTGTATCCATAACATAAGGGAGTCTGCCTCTGGTTGATTCGGGTACTTCCGGCCATTTTACAAAAGATAAATGCTACTGCTGCGAAGGTGCGTGTGATGTCCCGCATTCCTCTCTGTGGATGTTGGTCATAAACACACATCGGTACAAAACAGACGTCAGCACACACCTACCTCAGAACTGTATGCCGCCGGAATCAGCGACTATGGAGTGGGTACTCAGGAGTCAGGCAAGTGTCAGGGGGAAGGCAGGGTGGGAAACATATAGAACAGAAGGACATCTAAAGTTATGGTAAGATTTTACACAATACTATGTCCTTCTATTCATATACTGCTGTATCCATGACATAAGGGAGAGTGCAAAATAAGACATTATGTACCTACCATAACGTTCCATGTTAGTTGTCTTCTCTCGCCTTCTTTTTTGCTGGATGGGTTCGGAGCCGATCCTCGGCTCCGACTCGGCACTTGCTAAGCTCGAGAGCTAATTTTACCAGCTCGAGGCAACCCTATATCCCATGATGCAAGGCGGAGACTACCCAGATCTCGTTTGGTAACTAAGGAAATAGTAATATATTCTTCCAACTGTAGAGGAGGAAGAAAAAGTAACAATACTAAATAAGATCATAATCCTCTAGAAAGGATCAACCTAATCTAGTGACACTAGAAGCTGAATAGCTAGAAAAAGAATAAAACCTCTTAATAGAAGAGGCATAATCTTCTCGGTCTGACCAGGCTAGGCGGATGGAGGGCGGGACGCAAGAAAGAAGGCGAGAAGACAACTAACATGGAACGTTATGGTAGGTACATAACTTCTTAATGTTAAGTTGTCAATCTCGCCTTCATTCTTGCTGGATGGGACCGCGTCCCTAGCACCTCTATCCTGGGTGGCTCAATGGAACAGACTCTTGAGAACGGTGGAACCAAAATTTGCTCCGTCTCTGGAGGCCAAATCTAATTTGTAATGAGAAACAAAGGTATGAGGAGAGGCCCATGTGGCTGCAGCACAAATAGTGTCTATTGGAAGTCTAGCTTGAAAAGCTGTCGATGTAGCTAGAGCTCTTGTAGAATGGGCTTTTGGCTTAGAAATCAACTCTTTGCCTCTGAGCTGATAAATGTAAGCGATCACAGAAGACAGCCATCTAGATAAAGTCACTTTGGAAACTGGAAGGCCTTTCCTGTTCTCTGCATAGGATAGAAACAGTTGATCAGATTTCCTAAAAAGTTTAGTTTTGTCCAGATAATATCTGAGTTGGCGGTGAACATCAAGACAATGTAACTTTTGTTCCGCTCTATCAGTATAATTCGGGAAAAACACTGGAAGATTAATGGATTGATTTAGGTTCGTCTGCGATGCCACTTTTGGTAAGAAAGACGGATTAGTCCTTAGAGATACCCTATCTTTGTGGAATATTAAATAGGGAGGACGAATGCAGAGAGCATGAAGCTCAGATACTCTCCTGGCAGAAGTAATGGCAACTAAAAAAAGTGTCTTCCAAGAAAGAAATTTCAAAGAACAGGCAGCTGCAGGTTCGAAAGGGGGAAGAAGCAAGGATGTTAAAATTAAATTTAGATCCCACTGTGGTGGGGGGTCTCTAATCGGAGGTTTCAATAAAAAGATACCTCGAAGGAATGCCTTGCAAAGTTTATGTGACATAATGTTGTGGTCCAAAAGGCCTATATGAAAATTCGAAATGGCTGCCAGCTGAACTTTTACTGTGGAGGAAGAGGATCCTGAATGAAAAATCTCAGCTAGGAAGTCCAAGACCGAATGAATCGGAGCAGTATAGGGGTCTATGTTTCTAGCTTTTGCCCAGAAGGAGAAATGTCGCCATTTACTAGTGTAAATCTTTCTGGTAGAAGATTTTAGGGAAGCTACTATGATATCCCGGATGGGATTAGAAATCATAGGAAGCCTGGCTAAGGATGGAAGTGGAGCAACCAAGCAGTGAGGTTGAGAGAAAGTATGGATTGGTGCAGCTGCCCCGACTGGTGGGTCAGAAGATCTGGAACCGGGTCCAGATGCCATGGCTGTACCAAGAGATAACGATGTAGGAACGGAAACCATATCTGTCGAGGCCAATAAGGGGCAATGAGAATCAACATGGCTCTCAAGGCGGTTGCTTTCTGAATTAGTTGAGGTATCAGCGGAAAGGGAGGAAAGGCATAAAGAAGCCCCCGGGGCCAATCTTGGGTTAGAGCGTCTCTGGGGGGATGGCCTGGAAGGGGGAAGAGAGAGAAGAAGTCTGGGCATTTGCTGTTTTGAGGTGTAGCGAAAAGATCGCAGCAAGGAAGGCCCCACTTCTGAAAAATCTCTTCCGTCACTGATTGTTTGAGAGACCACTCTTGAGGCATGAGAACAGCTCTGCTCAATCTGTCCGCTATGATGTTGGATTTCCCGGGGATATGCGTTGCTATCAGAAACCGCTGAGAAGAGATTGCCCATTGCCAAAGTCTGAGAGCCTCTCGACACAGTGGATAGGACTTGGTTCCGCCCTGTTTGTTGATATACCACACTACGGACATATTGTCCGTTTGGACTGCAATAGTTCCCAGGGGAAGAGAGTCGTTGAGGGCTTGCAACGTTAAAAGCACCGCTCTCATCTCCAGGACATTTATGTGCAGATGGTATTCGAAAGGTTGCCAAGTGCCATGGACCATTCTGCCCTGATAATGCCCCCCCCACCCGATCAGGGAGGCGTCCGATGTAACCGTGGCAACCGGGGCAGGAGGAACAAAGGGTCTGCCCTGATGGACTTGAGGGGACGACATCCACCAGGTCAGATGCCTTTTGCAAGTTGGAGTTACTATGATCTTGTGACGCATGGGAAGTTGTTGAAAAGACCATTGGGCGAATAGCATCCATTGTAGAAGATGCATGTAAAAGCGGGCAAAGGGAAGAAGTGTTATGGCGGCCGCCATAAGACCCAATACTTTCAGAGCAAATCTGGCCTGAATTCTGTTGCTGAGAAGAATCACCTGGACATGTCTTTGAATGTCCAAGATCCTTTGGTCTGTTAATTTTGCTGAAAGTTGTACGGTGTCCAATTTTGTGCCTATAAAAGTAATAGATTGACAAGGCGACAAGGCAGATTTTTCGAAATTTATAGAAATCCCTAGCCCTCTGCAAATGTGAATAGTGTAATCTCTGGCTTGGAGAAGTTGATGCCTGGTGGTGGCAGTGAGGAGCCAGTCGTCTAGATATGGAAACACCTGGAATCCTTGACGTCTCAGGTGAGCCGTAACCGCTGCCATACATTTGGTGAACACTCTGGGGGCTGTAGTGAGTCCAAAGGGCAGGAAGTTGAATTGGAAGTGACTGGTCCCCAGCCGAAAGTGGAGAAATCTTCTGGAGCGTCTGTGAATTTTTATGTGATAGTACGCATCCTGAAGATCTATCGAGCACATCCAATTGTCCTTGCCCAGAAAAGGTAGAATGGACTGAAGCGTGACCATCCGGAATCTTGATTTCTTTACAAACTTGTTTAGTTTGCTCAGATCTAATATTGGTCTCCAGTCCCCTGTCTTTTTTGGAACTAAAAAGAACCTTGAGTAGATTCCGGATCCTATTTGGTCTGCTGGGACTGGCTGGATGGCTCTTTTTGCTAGCAGTTTTGATATTTCCAGTACTGCTAGATCCCTTAGACCGGGTGGAACGTCTGGAAGGGTTCCCTTTTGCTTAATTGGGGTTTGAATAAAGGGAATTTTGTAACCCTCGGATATAATCGACTGTACCCATTTGTCTTGAGAAAGGGAAAGCCAGGCTATTGGGTACAGCGATAATTTCCCCCAGACTGCCTCCGAAGGTGGACAATCGGGCAACATCTCAGGGATGCTGGAAGGGTTTGTCAGAAAGAGGCTCTCTGCTACCCTGATTCTGCGGACCTCCTCTGCCCCTAGGGCAGCGTCTATTATTGTTACCCCCTCTGCCTCTGGGGGTAAAATGACTTTGTGCGTCAGGCGTGACTCCTTGAGATTTGCGGAACCACATTTTCCCTCCCTTCTGTCCTTTGGGGTAAGGTCTTGAAGGGGTGGAGAAACGGACTCCTACGGCAGAAAGAGTCTTGCCATTTTGTTCGCATCTAGTCAAAGTGTCTTTCACTTGAGGTCCGAACAAGGTCGAACCATCAAAAGGGGAGTTTGTGAAGGACGCCTTGAAGCGGTCTGCAAAATTACAAAGCCGCATCCAGGACTGACGCCTTAAAGCCACTCCTGTGCCTGCGGCCCTACTCGCTCCATCGGCTGCATAAGAAATGAGCCGCATAGAGGAGTTAACAATGGAGTTAAGGATTCCTAGCTATGAGCTAATCTTATCCTGAGACCCAGCAGCTGACGGATCCTGTAAAACTTCTCCCAACTCTTTAAGAACATCTCTTTGAAGGCGGGTGAAGTGGCACAAATAGTTCAGCGATCTCATGGCAAAAGTCGCTGAAGAAAAAATCTGCTTGCCGTACCTGTCCATAGTCCTAGAATCCTTGTTAGGAGGATGGACAGGTACTGAAGGATCAGCTAGTTCCTTCTTGGTGGCAGCAGCCACCACCATGGCATCAACTGGGACACCCTTTGTCAAGTATTGTCTATCTGGTGGGGCCGTAATGAATTTTGAAGGCCTCCTAGGAATAGGTTCCACCAAATCCGGAGCCATCCACGCCTTCCGAGTTAAAGTATAGCATTAAGGTTAACAAAAAGCAACTATGGATAGAAAATTTAAAAGGGGGTAGACTAAAGTCTTATATTTAGTAACTTACCTGGAGCTGGTAAAAAAAGGCACCTCGTTAGCGAAGCGGCAAACGAGATCTGGGTAGTCTCCGCCTTGCATCATGGGATACAGGGTTGCCTCGAGCTGGTAAAATTAGCTCTCGAGCTTAGCAAGTGCCGAGTCGGAGCCGAGGATCGGCTCCGAACCCATCCAGCAAGAATGAAGGCAAGATTGACAACTTAACATGCTCCTGTTAGTAAGATTTGGGGGGAGGATCAGAAGCATTTTCCACAAAGCCATGAAGGATGCTTTTGGCAAAACCTGCTCTGGCCCTGGAAATGATGTCCAACTTATAGTGTTAGGTGAAGATATGGAAAGAGGACCATGTAGCTGCTTCTAAAATGGCATCTGTATCCAAACCCTTAAAGAAAGCCTCAGAGGAGGATACTGCCCTAGTGTAATGTGCCTTTACTGGGAAGGGAAGCCTTCTGCCATGGCCTGTATAGCAAAAGGAGATGGGTTTAGAAATTCAAGAAGATAAGGTTTGCTTGGAAACAGGGTGTCCCAGGGCTCTTGGGTGGTAGGAGACAAAGAGCCTGTCAGATTTACAGATGGATTTGGTCTTGGCCAAATAGTATCTGAAATGTCTATATACATCCAAGGAGTGGTTTTGAGGTGAAGGGAAGAAGGTTGGAAGGTTAACGGTCTGATTCAAGGAAAGTTCATTGACCACTCTGAGCATGAAGGATGGGCTAGTATGTAAACAAATCCTGTCCTTATGGAAAACTGTAAAATTATGCAAGGCCATAAGGGCTTACAGTTCAGAAACCCTTCTGGCCGAAGTAATGGCCACCAAGAGTTCAGTTTTCCATGTAGAGTATTGAAGAGAACAGTCTTTGGCTGTCTTAAAGGTTATAGTGTCAACTTTTCTAGAACAAAATTTAGATCCCAAGGAGGAGGAATGGGCTTCCTTGGGGGGTCTAAGGTGCAGAACCCCTTCCAAAATAGTTTCACTTCAAGCCTAGAAGCCAGAGGTGGGGTGAGTGGAAGGCATGCTGAGATGGCGGACAAGTGGGTCTTAACTGAAGAATAAGACAGGCCAGGCTTCATCAATTCACACAGGAAGGACAAAACCACTTGAGGTTCTACTGCCAGTGGTTGTTAACTTTTGTTTTTGACACCAAACAGAAAACCTCTTCCACTTGGACAGATATGATTTTCTGGTAGTTGGTTTTCTGGCCTCCAGCAGAAACTGAAGCACATCCTATGTGTATAGGTGTCTGAAGGGAATCAATGCCCTATCACCCACAATGTAAGGTTTGGTGTGGACAGTTGGGGGTGTATGAGTGTTCCCTTCACCTGTGTGAGCAGGTCCATCCAGTGGGGTAACTTGTGGTGACTGCCCTTGGCTAGATGGTGTAACAGGGGAAAGGAATAGTTGTGTAAAATCTTACCATAACCATAGATGTCCTTTTCTTCCATTTTGCAGTATTCCTGGTGTGGAATTTTCCACCTCAGACGACCCGTACGTCGGCTCCTATACAAAAGTTTCAACTTGGCTGTTGTAGTTGCGTGGGATGTCACACTTAGGGCCATAAACCAGGGACCTTAATTGTGATGTATGCATGCACAGACCTCAGAACGTGAAAGCCCAGCTGGAGTAGAGTTGCCAGTGATGTCAGTCATAGGGTCAAGGAGCCATTATGTAGTTAAATTGGTCACAGGGTAGGGTATAACCCCCAAGAGACCTAAGAAAGATCAGTAATGAGAGACAGGGGTAAGGGGGTTAGGTGGGTGGGAAGGAATACTGCAATATGGAAGAGAAGGACATCTATGGTTATGGTAAGATTTTACACAACTATTCTTTGTCCTGTTGCAGTATTCTTGGTGTGGGAGAGTACCACAGTTAAGTTGGAAAAAAGGGAGGAGGTAGAAGAGGCTGACTACATAAAGCCCCGCAGGATTGCACTGGCAACTCCTGCACGTGCTCTGGAGACATTGTCTAACTTTTAGTGTTTGGTGAAAGTGTGAATGGTTGACCACATGGCTGCTTCTAGTACAGAAGCAGTGTCCAGGCCTTTTAAGAAGGCTTTGGAGGCTGCCACTGCCCTGGTGGAGTGAGCTTTAACTCCCTGTGGGAGTTTTTTGCCATGGTGTGAATAACATAGGCAAATACCTTTTCTAATCCAACATGCAATGGTTTGTTTGGAGACTGCCTTGCCCAGGGCCCTGGGGTGGAAGGAAACAAAGAGCTGATTGGATTTTCTTATGGATTTTGTTTTGTCTAGGTAAAATCTTAGCTGTCTGTGTACATCCAGGGAGTGGAGTATTCTCTCGCTTTCACTGGTAGGTGAGGGGTAGAAGATGAGTAGATATATTGGTTTAAGGACATATCATTGACCACCTTCGGTGTAAAGGGAGGGTTAATTCTTAGTGTTACCCTGCCCTTGTGGACGGTAGTGTATGGAGGACAAGACATTAGGGCCTATAATTCAGACACCCTTCTGGCTGAAGTTATGGCCACTAGCAGGACTGTCTTCCATGTGCACATTTGCAGAGTAGCCGTACTAACAGGTTCAAATGGAGACTGGGTTAGTTTTTCCAGGATGAAGTTCAGGTCCCATGGAGGTGGGATGGGTTTTCTTAGTGGTCTGATGTGTAAGACCTCTTTTAAGAATAGCTTCACTTCGAGCCTGGCTAGTAGGGGAGGGTCTAGCGACAGGCAGGCTGAGACTGCTGAAAGGTGGACTTTCACTGAAGAGTAAGAGAGTCTCCCCTTTACTAGTTGACACACATAGGCAAGAACTAGACGGTTCTGCGACGCATGAATCCCTGCCCTTGCCCAGACACCATTTTGAAAATCTCTCCCATTTAGCTAATTAAGATTTTCTTGTAGTAGGTTTTCTGGCCTCCCTCAGGACTGAAAGCACATCCTCTTGAGTAGTAGTGCCTGAAGGGAATTAGAAGTTTGTCACCCACAGTGTCAGTGACAACATCTGCAAGTGTGGGTGGATGAGGGTTCCCTTTTGTTGTGTCAGAATGTCCACCTTGTGGGGTAACTTGTGGTGACTGTCCTTGGCTAGATTGAGAAGTAGGGGGGACCAGTGCTGCCTTGGCCAGTAGGGGATCACCAACAAGATTTTTCGTTTGTCTCTCTTGATTTTCAGGAGGACTTTTTGAATTAATGGGAAGGGAGGAAAGACATATAGAAACCTTCCCTTCCATGGAATGCTGAATGCGTCTACTCTCCAAGCTAGTAGGGAGTAGGTCTGAGAGCAGAAGGTCTGCAGTTGTCTGTTTTGGGGGGAGGCAAACAAATCTACTTGAGGTGTGCCCGACCAGTGGACAACATCTAGAAAGACATTCCTGTCCAGCATTCATTCTTGATTTGGAGAGGATGTCCTGCTTAGAAGGTCTGCTTGTTTGTTGTCCTGTAAGGGGATGTAGGATACCTGCAGGGAAAAGTTTTGTTGTGAGACTAGATCCCTGATTAGTAAGGTTAGTCTGCAAAGGTGGTATGCTTTTGTCCCTCCCTGCTTGTTGAGGTACCAGATAACTGTGGTGTTGTCTGTTATTATTTGCAGAACACCTGGTTGTAGGAGTGGAAGGAAGGCTTTCAGTGCCAGAAGGACTGCTGTTATTTCCCTCATGTTGATGTGTTTGTTCTTTAAGGAAGGGTGCCACTTTGCTTGAACCCTGTAATTTGCCATTGTGGCTCTCCACCCTAAGTCCGAAGCATCTGTATGCATGAACTGGTTTGGGAGAGGTAACTGCAGCGGAAGGCCCGGATTCAGCTGAATCCACCATTTTAATTCTGACTGCAGGCAGGGTAGGAGAGAGAATTCTTGCTCTAGAGGATGTTGGTGCTGTGACAATACATTTTTTTAGATACCACTGTAGCTTTCGCATGTGCATTCTGGCTAGTGGTAGCATAGGGATGTTGGCTGCCATTAAACCCAGGGTCTATAGGAATTGCCTTGCAGTTATCCGCTGGGTCCGCAGCAGGCCTTTGAAGTGGGAGGTCAGGGAGCTGACCCTGTCCTGGGGAAGAAAGGCTTTCATTATGTCTGTTTTGATCCTGTAACCTAGAAATATTTTGTCTTGTTCTGGGGTCAAGGCGGATTTAGGGAGGTTGAGGGTGAAGCCCAATCTTTGTAGTAGGCACATGGTGGATTAACAGGGTTTCCTTGCAGTCTGCTAGGATCAGGATGTCATTAAGGTAGGAGTAAATCTGGATCCTTTGTGTTCTGCAATAGGCTATGGCAGGTGCCAGGCACTTTGTGAACACTCTGGGGGCAGTGGACAAACCAAAGGGCAATGCAGTAAATTGGAAGTGACAGGAGGGTCCATAAAAACATAAGAATTTTCTGTGGGAAGGTAGAATGGGTATGTGTAGATAGGATTCTTTCAGGTAGAGTGTGGCCATAAAAGCCTGGGCTGCTATGAGAGGGAGTAAATTTGGTAGGGACAACATTCTCAAGGTGGGTACTTTTAAGAATAGGTTTAAGAAGGAAAGGTCTAGAATCGGTCTCCATGGTTCATCTTTTTTGGGGACAAGAAACAGTCTTGAATAGAAGCACTTTCCTTCCTGCCCTGGAGGGATGGGCTCTATGGTTCCCAAATTCAGAAGGTCTGTCAGAAGAGGTGTCCCTAATGTCTTGGGGGGGAAGGGGACACCCCTTAAGGGTGGCCTTTCTTTCCAGGAGAGGAAGTATCCTGTTTGAATAATAGCTAAAACCCATTTGTCTGTGGTGATGGTTTTCCAAAAGGGGAGGCAGGCAGAAAGGGGAAGGAGGGCAAGGCAGTCACGCATGTTGGCACCTCCTCTACCTTGAAAGGGCTGTCTAGAGGGGGGTTGAGAAACAGCTGGCCTGGAAGGGATTTGTCTTCTGGCTCCTCTTCTGTGTCTGGAAGAGGTAAGTCCAGCTGGGGCAAGGTTTCTTCTGACAAAGGTTGCTTTGGCAGGGTAATTCCTGTAATATTTAGGAATAGGGGACACCAGAGGATGCTTGATGTCTTGTAATTCCTTACTCTTTTCCTGCACATTTTTGAAAAGGTCTGCTGACTGTTTACCAAACAGGAAATCTGGGTCCAGAGGGGCATCTAAAATTTTAGTCTTGAAGTCTTCTGGTAAGTGTTGCCGATGAAGCCAGGAATATCTCCTGAGTACAGTGGCAGATGCTGCAGAGCATGCAGAGGCCTCTGCAGCATCATAACTGCATCTAATGGAGTGTCTGGCTACTTGGGCACCCAGAGATAGTTTGGAAGAGATGCCAGATTTAGTGGGGCAGTCTGGAGTAGCAGCCAGCAAAGTAGTGGCTTGAGAGACCAGGTCCGGAGCATATTTGGTCATATGGGTTTGATAGTTTATAGCTCTAAAGGCTAATGTGGAAGAGGTGTAAACTTTCTTTCCAATTCTATCTATTGTTTTGCTGTCTTTGTCTGTAGGTAAGAGAGAGGCAGACGGAATGAATCTGGACTGTTTATCTGGTGAAATGGCAATCACAGCAGGATCTGCCAGGAGAGGTTTGACTAGAAAATTTCTGGTCATCAGGCACCTTGTAGAAGCAGTCTGGCCTCTTAGAGGGAGGTGGCTGAGAATCTGGCATCTCTGATGCTGAGGAAAAGGCATCTAAATAGGCAGGAATGACAGGTGGAATGGCAGAAAGGCAGACATAAATCTTCAATACTCAAAGACTCTAAGCAGTTTCTATTTGATTTTTATGAAGGGACTAAACATTTGCCTAAATATCCTGCACCAATGATGGTCACCATGGATGTTAAATCATTATTAACTAACATCCCTAATGTATTGGGCTTGGAAAGTATTCAGACTTATCTAACCTTGCATTCTGATATGTTACCAAACAGAATAGACTTCCTTTGTTCGTTAACAGAAATTGTTCTCGAAAGTAATGTGTTTATGTTTAACCATGACTTATTTTTACAAAAGGATGGCGTGGCTATGGGCACTTTGTGTGCCAATAGCTACGCCAACCTAGTCATGGCTTCATGGGAAGAGCAGAAACGTTTTTGTCTAGATTCATATCAGAAACATGTATTTTTTACAGGCGTTTTGTTGATGATTTATTTTTTCTTTGGATGGGCACCTTAGAAGAGTTAATAAGGTTTGAGAAGGTAGTCAATTCTTTGACATCCTTCTTGAAATTTACCATGGCCTATTCCACTTATAATATTAATTTTCTTGATGTATCTATTTGGCAGCTGGAAAATGGGCAATTTAATACAGGTGTACATAGGAAATCATGTTATAAAAATACACTTCTACATAGGGATAGTATGCATCCCAACCATATTTTTTCTAATATTATTAAAGGACAAGCCATTAGAGCGTCAAGCATGAATCCTTTATGGCCTGATTTTGAAGGAGAACTAAGTGATCTGGGTGCAAGGTTACATGCTAGAAATTACAATCCAGCAGAAATAGAGAAAGCTTTTACATATACCAAAGACATTAGAGCAGATAGAGCTTGCCCCATCTTTTCCGAAGCAGGAATGGAGGTTTATAAAGTAAATAGAACTAGCATATTTAAGAACGCTAGTGAGCAGCAGAAAATGACTTTATTTTTTTACCCAGGATATTCAGTCAATTAAAGGAATAATTAATAAGCACTGGGTTTACTCATGACTGATCCAGAGATTAAGAAGTTAGTCGGAGAACAACCACGATTTGTCTTTAAAAATAAGAAGAACTTACATAGGCTGTTATGTTTCCCCAGCCATATGCAATTTTCAGGACCTATAACTTTTAATGGTACTCAACCATGTAATAAATGTAATTTCTGCGACTATATATCTAACATTAACATGTTTGTACATCCAGTTACTAGTCAAGTATTTAAATTTAATATCAATGCTAACTGTGATACCAAACATGTTGTTTATATTGCTACCTGTACATCCTGCACTGCAGTCTACATAGGTAAGACCGATAGAAAGTTAAAAGAAAGGGTGAGGGAACATCTTTATCAAATCCGTATTAAGTCTGAAGTTAATGCACTATCTAAGCATGTTTTACAAAATAATGTCACGCATACTTTTAGGTTTTCAGTGGTACATATTAATCTACCTAATATTAGAGGAGGTGATCTTGAGAATTATACTGAGCAGGCAGAAACCAAATGGATTATTAGGCTGCAAGCTCATGTTTTTCCTAGACTTAATGATAGGATTCCACTGAAACCTGCTCTTAAAAACAGGAAATATAGATATAGATTTAAATGAAATAACTATAGAAATAATTATATTATTACGTTTTTGGATATGTATTTATTTTACTTTATTATTTATAATTATATATATATATTCGCAAGAACAGTTTTAGCTAGTATGTATTTTGTAAATCCTTGACTAAATACTTATTTTGAGGTTTTTAAATAATGGTTAAAATAAGTGTTGGTAGTTTTTGTATCATGAATATGTCTTTTTGTGTTGTTGTCTCTTTAAGCAATGATTTGCTTAATTGATTGATTGTTTTAATCACTTTACTAGGGAAGCCTTATAAATGTATTATTTCCAGCATTGGTTTATATGGGTTTGAAAAAGCTGTATAGCGAAAGCGCTTACCGACTGAACTTGCCGTTAATAAAGAAACTTTTTATGCATATGCTCAGAATTGAGGCTGGATTTTTTAGTCTTCCATAAAAACTTTGCCTGGGTTTGTAAAGACTTTTTGCAACATTATTAAAGGTCTGAAGAGACGCTGAACTGTATATTTTTCTAGTAATTCAACTGCTAACAGCCTGTTTTTTGCCATCTACTTGAAGGTCTGAAGAGACGCTGAACTGCATATATTTCTCTAGTAACTTAACTGCTAACAGCCTGGTTTGACCGCAAACAGGAACTGTTTTATTTTATATATACTGGCTTTACATTATCTTCTGTTTGTGGTATTCCCGTTTATTTGGTGTATTTTTGTTTTACTAACTAAAAGTATACTAAAAGTTAGATTAACATAGACTCTTTATTATTTTCTAAAAATTAATACATAGTCAAGAGAATTTTTTAATTATTTATGTCAAGAAGTTTTCTACTGGTGATCTTAAGATGAGCAACTCGAAAAACCCACACCAGGAGAGTGCAGTGAAGAAAGAACTACATCTTACAACAACAAACATCCAAGAATTGTCACTAAAAATGGACAAATTCAAAAACAAAATGGATATTATCAAACAAGAATGAAGTAAACAACTGGAACTTCTAAATGGAATAGTTAAAAAACAATCTGAACAGATTCTTGCCTTAGAGGAAACAGTAACTGGCCTAGATACTAGAGTGACAGAAAATGAACATCACAATGAATTTCTTCTGAAAGAAAACACCAGGCTGATTGAGAAACTGGAAGACCTTGAAAGTAGATCAATGAGGAATAACATAAGAATATATGGAATTCCTGAGAAAGAAGAGGGTGCTAACATGATTCAATTCCTCAATAAGTGGTTTTCATCAGCACTAAACATGCCTGAATCCCTCTCTTTTGGAAGTGAGAGGGCTCATCAGTCCCTGGCAAATCCAGCTTCATCTCTGAGTTCATCTAAACCCAGGACTATAACAGTTAGATTTCTTTCCTCGCAAGACAAGGACTTACCCCTATCAAGATGGGTGAAAAAGTTATTCGTTTTGACAATGACTACACCTCTACAGTCATATCCAGAAGAAAGGGGTGTGTTCCTCTAATTAAGCCCTTAAAAAAGGCCAATATTAAAGTTCAAATTCTTTTTCCTGCAAGAATAAAAATCACCTTGCCAGATGGAGTGAACATCTTTGATTCCCTACAAGAAGCAGTAGAATTTATCCAAAAGAAGAAAATACAGTCGGTCATAGAAGAAATGAAATGATCATCCCAGAGTTTGAAGAGACAGGCAACAAAAAATGGATGGTCTGTGAAGGAAGGAGCAAATAAAACTAAGAAACTAAAAGACAAATAAATAAATTCCTTCTAATTTTAAATGGTTTGTTTTATGAATCATAATATATTTGATTCTGGAAAGTATCTATGCTGTAAGGTAATGTGAATAATTTTTATTATTAACTTTCTCTCTTCCTTTCTATATCTACTTCTTCTAATAACATTCTCTCTCTCTCTCTCTCTCCTTTCTTCCTAATCTTTTTTATTACCAATGTTCCGTCTCTATCTTTTCCCCATTATAAGTACTTTACATACTCTTCCCTTTTAAATAACTACAAATGATGTACGTCTTCTAATTCTTCAGTAATACTATAATTTGACTTAAGACCAAAGTGCATTTTTTTTAGTGGGTCAGTGGTGGGGTAACAAGGTGTTTCTGATTTGTGTTAGTAACTAGATGCTTTAGACACATTTGTTTACACATGTTTAGACACATGTTTAGATACATTTAAACATTAATGCAGTACAGTGTGGAATGGAAAAATTTCCCTCTTCCACACTGTAGTGTGATCTCGGAGTTGGTATATTTAAGTTATGGGGGGTGTGGGAGGTGGAGCCCCCTGTTAACAGTTTTAAGGCAAGTGTTTGTTGTGTTTTTTTGTGTTTATTTTACATGGTTGGCTTTCCAAAAGTCGGTCATTTGGTCTCGGCCATATGAAAGTCGACTTTATGGAAAGTCGACCATGTAAAGCAGACCTAGCAGACCTATATATATATATATATATATATATATATATATATATATACACACACACACACACACACACACACACACACACACACACACACACACACACATTAGGTTTCTTTTTCTCTCTCTCTCTGGCCTAGTTAACTGGTGAGTAAATGACTGAAATGTTATAATATGATTTCTGATTTAAAGCTGCTGTTGTTACTTCTAAATCGCTGTTTTTATATGAAAGGGTTAATTTTTTCATGATGTTTTGTGAGGAAACTGGTGGTCTGTGTGACTGTTCTCATTGTGGAGATTCATGACATGCACTGACAAGGCACCTTGAGTGTTTTTTTTGTTTTTTTTTGCTTTCTGTAAACTCTAAAAGCTTCAAGATCTGAATTTCCTGCCAAAAATGATTTTTTTCTTCACTAGAGACAACTTCTGGTGTGCATGAGCCTATTTAGATACTTTTTAACAAGTTCATGAAGCTGCAGCTTGATGAAACAACAGTGATGACATCATTTGACCTTTTGAACTTGTTAAATGGTTGTACTTAGAATTCTTTTCTGTTGAAATTCTGTTATCCTTCACTAGATACTTTAAATGGTAAATAATTAGTTCTGATAAAAGTGTTTAACTCCTTTGAAAATGCCTATGTTCTCTTATAGATGCATACATCTGCAGGTTCAATGACACTATTAGTAACTAAATGACATCAAGTGAACTAGGAGCTGCATTACAAAACTCATTATGCATATTAACATCAGATTTATGTTCTACAACTAAACCTTTAGTAACTAAACAGAGGGTTGTGAGGCACCACCTTTTTTTTTCTCTCTCACTCTCCCCCCTTCCTGATGAAAGACGCCAACACAGATATTGTTAATACATATGAGTAATATGTGTATAATTGCAAAATATAATAGTTATGTTGTAATAAGTGTTTATATATACCAAAACTAGAAGCAAAATCAAACCAAGAATGAAAACCACTTGGCACCACAGGACCCGGAAGCACGTAAACAAAGGCTTTCAAAATAAGCAGATGAAGAAATCAATCAGCTGCTAGATCTCCAATGAGCTCCTTTAATATAACTAGGCAAAGTAAAAATCCACAATATCTTCCAAGCGCTTTCACTCGACCACTTGCGAGCTTTTTCAAGGCAAAAAACATTGCTGGAAGTTCATTCACATTAAATACTTCCACAATCATCACATGACTTCCTGTGAATCTTTCCCAACAGGAAAATTACCATATAAGGAAATTCTAAAATGCATTCTTATTATCATTAAAAATTCATTTTCTAAAAAAATCTCAGCAACTGGATACCATGTTAAACATAAAATTAAATCAAACTGTTAAAATGTGCCAAAAAAACAATTCTGCAAAATATTTATATAATCACAAATAAGTGCAGTGACCCCTTTTTTTTCATCGGGGATAAAATCAAAATTCCAAATTAAAACCTAGAGTTATTGAATAGCATTGTAAAACATTTCTTTTCTAAGTTTCAAGTGTATGACATAACATTCCATATATCTTATTATAAAATTTTGTAAATTCAAAAGTGAATAAAACAATAAATGTCATGTTGTGCCAAACTGTGTTATAGACGGGCTTGCCTCAATTTCAGAACACTAATAATGTTAAGGGTGTCGTTCAGACCTGGGTATCTAGTAGCGTCTAAACGGAGCTGCCAAAATAGCTCACGGTATTCTAATTTTGACTTCCAACTACCACCTCTTATATCCGGTTGTACCTGTTCCAAAACCATGAACTTTATGTCCATGTCCTTACATGTCAAATATATATATATATATATATATATATTCAACAGATCCTTGCATTTAAAATGTTAAATAGATTACTGACAAAATGGTTAAATTATCTGATGTTTCTTGAAAAGTCTTGGAAATAATGACAATCTTCTTAATCTTCAGCTTCTAATGTTTATACATAATTTGATCTGATGTGTATTTCTGGCATATCTACGTATTAGAGGTGCTGTTACCATATGTGACATATTCATATAGCTTCACATATAATGGACACTCTCATTCTAATGTATATTTCATGGATTCAGATTGCTTTAGTTGCTTTCATAATGCTTTTCTTTTTTTGTTTTTATACTGTATTCTAAGCAGAGATGGATAATTTGTGTCATCTGGCACTGGAGAGGTGGTGGATGAATGGTTTAGGTAAGTTTTTAACTAAACCAGAAACTTTATGTTTCATGTATGTGTTTGTAAATAGTTTTTGGTTTTTGAAAGCAGTGCTTAATACACACGTTATGCATCCATGATAAGTACGTTTTCAGTAGATTTCATGTCAACACGGAAGAAAGGTCTTTCAGTTAGTAATAACATACACATTATAGTCAATGGCTTATAAATGTTTATCATTAAATATTAATGGTTTGAACAATAATGTCAAAAGAGTTGGTTTGCTTAAATATATCAAAATGCATACAGCCCAGATCATCTTTTTACAGGAAACCCATTTATGAAAAAAAAGATCTACAAAAATACTCATTCAATGGGTACACCATTCTGGCTGATTCATGTTTTAAAAATACTACGCCAAGAATTACAGATATCATTTCAGATAAAGATGGGAAGCTAAGCATGGTTATTTTGGAAATCAATAGGAAGTATTACACTTTGATTAATACATACTGGATACCAGGACTGAGTACTAAATATGCTGACAAATATCTGGACCGGATTACTTTAAATGCAAAAGGGGAAATTATAGCAACAGGCGATTTTAACTGCCTATTATCAGACAATGATGCTTAAAAATGGTGAAATAAAACTAACATCTCAAGCCAAGAAGGTAAATGACTTTACAAACCAGATGAACCTTAAAGACATACATGGTCTAAGAGAACATTATTCCTTATTCTATACTCACTATTCATATTGGTTTGGTACACAAACAAACACTGACAAGGTCTTAGTATCAAATAATATATACTCTAAAATAAGTGACTTTCTATAATGACTTGTCCACTTTCGGACCATAATGCTATAAACTTTACATTAACTACACATACAGATGATTTAAGATTTCTACAGAGAATTCCTGCTTACATAACTAAGTTAAATGACTTTAGGGAATGAATAATGAAAGAACTAGACATGTTTATGAAAACAAATGATAATGGTGAAGTGTCTGATACTATACTACGGGATACCTTTAAAGTTTATATATATGGTAGAATAAAATCTTGGTACTGTAAAAAAAGGAGAGAGTGGGACAAATAACTTTAAGACTTACAAAAAAACATAGACAAGATAAAAATGGATGCAAACCCAAATAATAAAGTAGCACATAATGAAGTTTTTAAGTTAAATCAAAAATACTTAGAAGTTCTGAATCATAAGGTAGCCTTAAACCTGGAAAAATTGAAATTACAATCTTATGCTGTAAATATCAAATATCTACATAAAATAGCAGTAAGATCCAAAAAATAAACAATCAAAATCTTATTAAGGAGATTAAATATAAAAGTAATGATTCAGTTAAGAGTACATCTAACTTAATGGGCATAATTATAAGTATTCAAAAACTACTATAAAGATATAAATAATACACTAACTTTGGAGACAGATAATGTAACAAATAATTTTATTCAAGAAAATATAACTACTAAGGTATCAATGCAACAAAATAACATATGAAATAAACAAATAACACTAACAGAAGTGAAAGAGCAGATAAAAAAAATTAAAAGATAAAAAAGCTCCAAGACTGGATGGAATAATTCCTGAACTATACAAGATTTTCCTGAATATATAATAAAGAAAACGATGAGTGCCCTTTACTATGGTTAAGCAAAAATGTATAACACCCCCCATCGTGGAAATACTCAATTATCTCCCCCATATTAAAACAAGGTAAAGACCCCAAATATTGTGATTCATGTAGGCCAATTTCTTTATTAAACACTGATTATAAAATTTTCATGACAATACTAGCTAATAGTATAAAGAAATTACCACCTAATCTAATACATAATGATCAGACAGGGTTCATTCTTCATAGAAAAGTGCATGATATCATTATTAAATTACTATCATTAATAGACATAGCATGCAAATACAAAAAATAACTATTATCAGCCTAGACACAGAAAAGGCTTTTGATTCTATTAGTTGGTCTTATCTACAAAGTATTCTGATTGGTTTTGAATTCTCCTCAGATTTTGTCAACTTATTAATGAAAATTTATAGTGATGCACAAGCTTATGTGAAAATTGGATCATGTCTATCCTCACCACTAGAAATCCTCAAGAGAACTAGACAAGGTCACCATTATTGTTTGCTCTTTCAATGGAACCTTTTGCTACATATATCAGAAACAAGCAAAATATAAAAGGCTTTCAAATTAATAAGGACTATTGTCCTAAGATACAATAATTTGCCGATGATACAGTAACATTGGGTGATACTGATGGTTCTTTGCATGATGTTATAAATACCTTAAGCAAGTTTGAAAGAATTTCAGGGCTTAAATGTAATCATAATAAACCCAAAACATTACTAATTAACAAAAAGATCAACAAAAACCCAAGAGGGAATAGCCTGTTTAATTGGGAGAATGATGTATTAGAATATTTGGGCGTCAGTATAAATAGTACATGGAAAGAATCTGTTAAACTAAACTACAATAACTTAATAACCACCATTAGTGAACTAATCAAAAGGTGAATAAAATGTTCTTCACAATGGAGGACAGGCTCTCTTTAATTAAAATGATAATTTTACCTAAAATTTTGTTTTATATATAGTCACTGATACTACCCCCTCCCAAAAACTTATGCAGAAAACTGTACAGAAACTCATACCGGATCGGTCAAGGCCCAGGTTAACAATGACCGCCAACAGGGTGCTGGCGGAAATTGGGCTACTGTTGGCCGAAGGAGGAGAAGAGGCAGAAGGCATGCCCAAAGGCAGGTAAGGGCTAGGACTGTGACAGTGAGGGTCGAAACTTTGAATGTTGGCAGTATGACTGGTATAGGGAGGGAGCTAGCTGATATGATGAACCGAAGGACGGTTGGTATATTGTGTGTGCAAGAGACCAGATGGAAGGGGAGCAAGGCTAGGTGTATCGCAGGCGGTTTCAAATTGTTTTATCATGGTGTGGATGGGAGGAGAAATGGCGTAGGAATTATCCTGAAGGAAGAGTATGCTAAGAGTGTTTTGGAGGTGAAAAGAGTGTCGGATAGAGTGATGTTTATGAAGCTGGAAATTGAGGGTGTAATGATGAATGTTGTTAGTGCATATGCTCCACAAGTTGGGTTTGCGATGGATGAGAAAGAAAAATTTTGGAGCGAGTTGGATGAAGTGGTGATGACTGTTCCCAAGGGTGAGAGACTGGTGATTGGAGCAGATTTCAATGGGCATGTTGGTGAAGGGAACAGAGGGGACGAGGAAGTGATGGGTAGGTATGGTGTTAAGCAAAGGAATGCAGAAGGTCAGATGGTAGTGGATTTTGCGAAAAGGATGGACATGGCTGTGATGAATACATATTTTAACAAGAGGGAGGAGCATAGGGTGACATACAAGAGTGGAGGAAGATGCACACAGGTGGATTATATCTTATGTAGAAGGGCCAATCTGAAGGAGATTGGAGACTGTAAAGTGGTGGCAGGGGAATGTGTAGTTAGGCAGCATAGGATGGTGGTTTGTAGGATGACAATGGTGATCAAGAAGAGGAGGATGAGTGTGAGGGCAGCACCAAGGATCAAATGGTGGAACTGAAAAAGGGTAATTGTGAGGTGATGTTCAGGGAAGCGTTAAGACAGGCACTGGGTGGCAGTGAAGAGTTACCGAATAGCTGGGTAACTACAGCACAGCTAGTAAGAGAGATGGCTAGAAGGGTGCTTGGTGTGACATCTGGAAAGAGGAAGGAGGACAAGGAGACCTGGTGGTGGAATGAAGAAGTACAGGAGAGTATACAGAGAAAGAGGTTGGTGAAGAAGAAGTGGGATTGTCAAAGAGATGAAGAAAGTAGACAAGAGTATAAGGAGATGAGGTGCATGGCAAAGAGAGAGGTGGCGAAGGCTAAGAATAAGGCGTATGAAGAGTTGTATAAAAAGTTGGACACTAAGGAGGGAGAAAAGGACCTGTACCGATTGGCTAGACAGAGGGACCGAGCTAGTAAAGATGTGCAGCAGGTAAGGGTGATAAAGGATAATGAGGGAAACGTACTCACAAGTGAGGAAAGTGTGTTAAGCAGATGGAAAGAGTACTTTGAGGGGTTGATGAATGGAGAGAATGAGAGGGAGAGAAGGTTGGATGATGTGCGGATAGTGAATCATGAAGTGCAGTGGATTAGCAAGGAGGAAGTAAGGATAGCTATGAAGAGGATGAAGAACGGAAAGGCTGTTGGTCCAGATGACATACCTGTGGAAGCATGGAGGTGTTTAGGTGAAATGGCAGTGGAGTTTTTAACTAGATTGTTTAATGAAATCTTGGAAAGTGAGAGGATGCCTGAGGAATGGAGAAAAAGTGTTTTGGTACCGATTTTTAAGAATAAGGGTGATGTGCAGAGCTGTAGTGACTACAGAGGTATTAAACTGATCAGTCACAGCATGAAGTTATGGGAAAGAGTAGTGGAAGCTAGGTTAAGAAGGGAGGTGATGATTAGTGATCAGCAGTATGGTTTCATGCCAGGAAAGAACACTACAGATGCGATGTTTGCTCTGAGAGTGTTGATGGAGAAGTACAGAGAAGGTCAGAAGGAGTTGCATTGTGTCTTTGTGGATTTAGAGAAAGCATATGACAGGGTGCCTAGAGAGGAATTGTGGTATTGTATGAGGAAGTCGGGAGTGTCAAAGAAGTATGTAAGAGTGGTACAAGATATGTTCGAGGGTAGTGTGACAGCTGTGAGGTCTGCGGTGGGAGTGACGGATGCGTTTAAGGTGGAGGTGGGATTACATCAAGGATCAGCTCTGAGCCCTTTCTTATTTGCAACGGTGATGAAAGGTTGACAGACGAGATCAGAAAGGAGTCCCCGTGGACTATGATATTTGCAGATGACATTGTGATCTGTAGTGAGAGTAGGGAACAGGTGGAGGAGACCCTGGAGAGGTGGAGATATGCTCTAAAGAAAAGAGGAATGAAGGTCAGCAGAACTAAGACAGAATATATGTGTGTGAATGAGAGGAAGGATAGAGGAATGGTGATGATGCAGGGAGTAGAGGTGGTGAAGGTGAATGAGTTTAAGTACTTGGGATCAACAGTTCAGAGTAATGGTGAGTGTGGAAGAGAGGTGAAGAAGAGAGTACAGGCAGGATGGAGTGGGTGGAGAAGAGTGTCAGGAGTAATTTGTGACAGACGAGTACCAGTAAGAGTGAAAGGGAAGGTCTACAAGAGGGTAGTGAGACCAGCTATGTTATACGGGTTGGAGACAGTGGCATTGACAAAAAGGCAGGAGTCAGAGCTTGACGTGGCAGAGTTGAAGATGTTAAGATTTGCACTGGGTGTGACGAGGATGGACAGGATTAGGAATAAGTATACTAGAGGGTCAGCCCAGGTTGGAAGTTTGGAGACAAAGCCAGAGAGGCAAGATTATGTTGGTTTGGACATGTGCTAAGGAGGGATGCAGAGTATATTGGGAAAAAGATGCTAAGGATGAAGCTGCCAGGTAACAGGAAAAGAGGAAGGCCTAAGATAAGGTTTATGGATGTGGTGAGAGAGGATATGCAGGTGGTTGGTGTGACAGAGCAAGATGCAGAGGACAGGAGGAAATGGAAACAGTTGATCTGCTGTGGCGACCCCTAACGGGAGCAGCCGAAAGAAGAAGAAGATTCCATGCTACTTAAATTGTTATGGCCCCCCCTTAAAACCTAGGACTGCATATAAATGGCACATGAGAGCTTGGAACAGTAGTGGGATAGCATTCCCTAGCTTAGATCTTTACTCCAAATTAGTTAAAATTAATGTAATACTGCATTGAATCACACCTACCTATACATCTGGCTGGAAAACAACACATGAGATTCATATAACTGATGTCAGAACTATAGAAAATCAATTTAAGGAACAATATGGAATAAGTAGAGTCCAATGGCTTTTATGTGAATTTTGTTTATTTAATAAGAAGTTTGATCATTTTTCTTATGGCATTAATCAAATATTTAATAACTTTAAAAATATAACTGATTGTAATTACATTAAACAATTTCTATTTCTTATATTCCCTATAGCATACTCCCTTGATTACCTAGATTCTTTCAACATCAATGCAATGCAAATATTAAAGGAAAATAACTTGATGTTCTGGCATCAGTTTATTGGAAATAAGAGTATTAAACCACTAAACTCTCTTTTATGTAGTTTTGATAATAGTCAAGACAGTTGGTTGTTTATACACTCATTATGTCAGTTTATAGAAAACAAAATGAGAGTATCAATCAACCTACAGACTGAATCTATACCTAAATTTGATTCAGCTTTTTGTTAGGTGTCTTGAAAAGGCAGATCTATAAGATACTAAGAGAAGACGCTCTAAAGTTTGACTCAGACTTTTTGGAATTACTATGTAAAGATTAATGGAGAACAAATATCTGATGAATCCAAAAAACTGTTATTGAATTCTACGTATGGTACCTCTTCATTATATTGGAGATTGTATACATGGAAATTTATGAATAGGAGTTTCTATACTCCACATAAAATAAATCTTATACTCAGAAACAGTGAAAGTAAATGCTGGAAATGTGATAAGTTACTAGAGGCCAACTGGGTTCACGTGTTCATTGAATGTAGAAATGTGATTCAATACTGGAAAGACTTCAGGTATTTTGTAAATGTTTTATGGTCTGATGACTGTCAGTTTCTAACTCACTAATCCTATTCAATGTTCCTATACCTAATTGTTTGTTTGTGTCTTTCGGCTTTTGTAATACCTAAATCTCGAATTCAGTTACTCTGGTCAATTCTTGCAATTGCCAGAAAAGGTATTACTATGAACTGGAAAAGTAAACAAGATTTGATGTTTAAAGATTTTATTAATTTAGCAAAAGATGTTTGTAAAAAAGAACTGCAAACCATTTGTTATAGAACTCATAATATTACTCATAAAAAATAGCATGGCAAAAACTGGAACACCTTTTGAAGAAATATTGACAACTTCTCATGGATAAAATGATTGTTTATCATGGATGAATGTAAATACTGTAAATAGTTTTGTTGTTGTTTTATTGTACTTGTTATATATATATATATTTGCCTATGTTTATAATGAAAACAAAATAAAAATGTTTTTGAAAAAAAAAAAAAGAATAAAGGTGGGAGGGTTCTTCTCTGACAGGCTATGTTTGAACACGGGAACCAGGCAATAGTGTCCTCTTTCCCCTTTATTTGCACTATAGTTAGAACCACTGGCAAAGAAAATAAGTGACTAGCAAATTCACGGATGCAGCTGGTACGGTACATGAGAAAAATTTAGCTTTATTTGCTCAGGCTATTATTTTGTTTTCGATAAGTCCAGAAAAGGATATTCATTTGTTGTGGAATATTATGAAATAGTTTGTATACTTATTTCTAAGGATTCTTGACACTGCAGTTAAGCCTTTTGTTGCAAAGTATCTGTTACTGCACTTCAGCCCAAAACCAGTTTGTTTTAGATTAAGAGGGTTTTATTCTGTACTGTGATGGGAACAGAGAGCTGATTCAACCCATCTGAGTTGGGAATTGCTGGTGGAAGGCTTAATGTGTGTTTATCTGATTGACTTGAGGGCCTAACTATGTAAAAGTCTTTCTTCCTACTGGTATAAAAACCTTACATTTTTGTAAGACTGCTTATTTATTCATAGCTTTCCTGTGCCTGGCTTGGTCACCTGTGACTACAAGACCTTGGATTGCATCCAAAACCATCTAGGGACATACAAAGCTGATAGAAGTATTTTTTGCAGTTTCTCTGTCTCAGTGCTATTTAACAGTCCTGTGCTGTATTTATTAATTTGGCTGAATTTATCATTTTTCAGCCTGCACTTGTTAAAGAAAAGCCATCTGTTTGTTACTGCACTGCGTGTAGGTAATTTTAACTAAGAAAATTACTTTTTGACCTGTGACAAGCTCTGAATTGCCTAGGCATAGTAAGGCCTCAAGTTTAATGCTACTAGCTGCTGAAAAAAGCAATTACTACACACTGTAAATCAAAATCTAAACCAAATGTTAATGAAAAAATGAATACCGTAAAGGAGATAAAATAATTGGATATGGGATCCTTAGAAAAAGCAAAAAGCAAATTACATAGAAATAAACTGAATTTATGGGAACAACATATGTAGAATAATGTTCAAAAGGAAGAATGAGTTTTAAGAGAAAGAAGGAATTAACAATTGATGTAATGTTGAAGTGAATAAATGTTAAAAAAATTAATGTGTATGAACAGTTGTTACTATGGTTTTGCTTTTTTATTAATGTTTGTGTATTTACATCACTATTTTAGTTGTGATTTAATAAACATTAAAAAAAACTTGTGTATCTGTAAATGCATACATATTATCCAAACACTCCTTTATCTTTCCTTCAGCACTCAGCAACTGCTCTTCTTTGTACTGTAAGATTCCCCTTCCTCTGCAGTACTTTAAAGTCTGACAATCCCTAAATTATTCCTTTTACTTCTTTCCCATATCTCTTTCTTTCATTTCTACCATATTTTTCAACTCCCGTGTGATGGAGCGTCTACATTTCCATAATGACTCTCAAATCATTTCCACAATCCATTTCTTAAATTATTTTTCTTTAAAAAAATAAGTAAAAGCAGCACCACTGTTTCAAAACTTTCGATTAAATACACATGCTCCTGTGAAATGCAATTTCAATCCAGTCTAGTACAGTTATTGTAGCTTGGGGAATAATATAGTGGATTATGACTGGGTCCCTAATTATAACCCACTTATTATATGTTCGAGACATGGATGCCAAGAAATTCACTGAGAGCGAAGCTCTCTACTGTATAGATTTTCAGAGAATGTCCAGATTACTGCTTCATATTTTTGGTCCATTCCTCATAAAAATCTGTGGGTTTTGTACAAACCACTGAGCAGTGAAGTCACTAAATAATGACACACATTTGAGTTTCAGTGTGTATCCTTCAGATTATGATAGGTAACACATCCTGTTTCTCTAACAACTTTCTAAGTTTTTTACAGAAAGTTAGGGACACGCTAAGGGTATGGACAGCAGGCAGAAACAAATGTTTTGTTCTGCTGCTCTCATTTGCTAATCAGTACTGGCATATTTTACTGCTGAGAACTAGACCCAACCTTAACATAAACAGGGGGTGCTTAACAATTGTTAAGGTCCGGTCACATGCCACACTCTGGTGCTTAACTGGTTTGTCTTTTTCTGAATAACAGAGCTTAATCAGTGTGCTCCAAGCACAACATAGAAATTCTGTCCTTGTTCTTGCTAGTAAATTCACATTTTCCATTTCAAATATTCTAGTATAGTTCTTCATAAAACTACTCTCCATACTTCACAACTCTGCTTTCAGCGGAGCACTCCAGTTTCAGCTACACTTTTTTTTGCTTGCTCTACTGCTTCGATATGAGACTTGACTGGTTCAAATCTGTGAACTCTCACTGGATCAATTACACAGCGAATGAAAGAGTAGCTTTGATTAGACAAAACAGAATTTTTGAGCAGTTGAGTGTCATCATTACGCTTACTGCACCAGTCAGCTTCTGGCTGCACTATGCTATTGGTCCAATAAAAAACAATATATATTTTTTTAATTTATTCCTTTGGTCAACAGGATCACAACCCAGTCATAGCTGTAGAGACTGTTACGTTGCCCAAGGTCAGTTGAGTGCTTTAATGTTTCTAATCAAACATCATTGCAGTGCAGTAGCTTACCACATAGGTTTGGAAAATCTTATTTTTTTAAATGACAACTATATATGTCATCTGTTTGCAGCTTACGAAACATAGCTACCATCTTCATGTTGTGTCACTGTAGGTAATGGCACACTTCCAAGAGAAAAGCCTGAAACCTTATTATTTAAGTTGTTTCTGCAAATAAGTATTGACTGTTAACATTATAGTGCTATGGAAGGAAGAGGTTACTTTTATATTATGTTCCTTTTCTACATAGGCATACAAAAGAGTGGCAAACCAAATCTTCTGCTGGTAAGTTGTGGGTAAATTACATGCCCACAGTAAAAAGACTTGGGGTAAGCCTGAAGTGCTTGGGGTAGACTGCAGTTTTTGGAATACCTGAGTGAATTTTAGATTTTTGTGGGTACTTGAGGGTTTGTTACTTGTATACTTTATTTCAAGCAGATGGAAGAAACAGTACTGCATCTGAAGAGCCTGACTCCCAGCACAAACAGGTAGTAAACAAAATTACTGTAGTACATTGAGTTGTCCTCCAAAGACTTAACAACTTACTTTCTTTTTTTGCAGGAGCATCATCAGTACAACACTGCAGCAGCATCCAGGTCCCTAGCACAAACAGTTAAGTATGCCATCTTAGCATATCGTCCCAGTGCCCAATGCAAACAAGTAAGCATGCTGGAGTTGCACACATTAGCATATCATTCTAGTCCGCAGTGCAAGTATGCCATACCTTTTTGTGTTGCTGTTCAAATTACTAGCTCACGTTCTTTGCTATGTAGTGAATACCAGAAAGCTGTAGAACAGCTGAAGTCTGTGACTCTGCAAAAATGCCCACTGTACAAAGTAAATAGTGTTTTTGGACTGCACAGTTTTTGGTCACGGGGTATGGTGGAACTAATTTATGACCTTGCAATCTAAAACAATTGATATTTCTTACAGGATCTGTTGTTTCAACACTGTTTGACAGTGAAGAGAAAAAGCAGCAGTTCTTGTGCAACAAAACAGAAACAAGGCTATAGATCTTTCCTGAGCTCTTGGAAGATATCCTGTGACTGGGTGAGAGAGAGTGACATGGGAATAATGCATGCATTCTGCAAAATCTGTACCTATGACTTTACTATCCATCGTAGGGTTTGTTCAGATCTACAAAATCACCAGAATACAGCAAAGCATCTCCAGAGTACAAAACAAGTCAGTGGAAGGAAAATGTCTGAATTTTTTGCTGCATAGACTAACACTAAAGTTACTGAAGCAGATATAGCCTTTGTCTAAATAGTAGCAAAGCATAAACTTATCCTTTGATGCAGCTGATCACATTCTAAATGAGTCACTAAAAATCTTTGCACTGCTCAATGAAGTTTAGTACAGTTGTGTAAAATCTTACCATAACAGTAGATATCATTTTCTTCACTGCTGCAGTATTCTTCACTAAAGGGATTCCCTGCCTAAGGTAGTTCAACATCTGGCCAGTATACCAAAGCCTTAGGATTTTAAGGACATCGTATGTCACATGTATGATCACCACACATGGCATAGGGCACAAAGGTGACTTACAGATGTACATACCTCAGAAATCAATAGTCCCAGGAGGAACAACAGCCCAAGGAGAGAAGGAGAACCATGTGCATCCAGAAGGAAAGAAAAAAAATGGAGAAGATAAAATGGGGGAGGACGGTGGGACCAAATATTGCAACAGTGAAGAGAAGAACATCTACTCTTATGGTAAGATTTTACACAACTGTACTATGTATATTTCTGTTGCAGTATTCTTCACTAAAGGGGGAGCACAAAAGCTCAGGAAGAAACATGGGCGGAGGAAGGCCTGGCAGAGCCCTCAAGAAACGCCTGCAGGATAGCCCTGGCAAAGCCATCTGCTTCTCTGAATACAACATCCAATTTGTAAGGCTTATTAATGATATGGACATAAATACAAGTAGCAACTTCAAGGATGGAATTGGCATCCAATCCCTTGAAAAAAACACCAGAGGAACCATAGCCTTGGTAGAATGAGCCTTTACAGAAGCAGAAAGACTTTTCCCATGAAAGGAGTAACACAAGACAATGGCATTAGAGATCCATGAAGAAATCGTTTGCTTAGAAACAGCCAAACCTAAAGATCTACGAGGAAAAGAAACAAAAAGCTGCTCAGACTTACGATTGGCTTTAGTATTACCTAAATAATATCTGAGCTGCCTATGGAAATACAAGGTGTGAAGAAACTTCCCACTAGCAGAATGTGGAGAACAAAAAAATGTAGGCACACTGATTAACTCATTACATCAGACTGACATCTTCAGGTGCATCAGCAGTTAACTCCTACTGACGTCTCTAGGAGTCAAATATTGATTGTTCATATTTGCATCAATAATTCCAAAACCATGCTATGTACACGGTTTTAAAAGACTTCATCTTAAAGCTTTCACAATGGCAAACTCAACTGCATTAATATTTGACCTCTGTTTCATGCAGGTAAAGAGATATTAACTGTTGTTTTTTTTATGATATTAATTTATACAGATATAGTTTTTCACATTTTTCTAAATATCTCAGCAACCAATTAACACTGGCAGAACTCCTTAACCTCTTATGGAAGCTCTAAGCTACTGACGTATGTAACCTAAGTGATTGCTGAGATATTGGATGTTGTTTACAAAATATTACAAACATAATAGTTACTGTGTTTACTGTGACTTATAAAATTCAGTTTAAACCTAGATCCTAAAGAATATTACCACTATAAAAATAGTTTGTGCTGAAGAGACTGTCATTTATACTTTCATAACCCCCTATGGTGCCAGCGATATATACATTTGCTTGAATTGTGAGGAAATAATTTGATTCATTCAAAAGGCTTAGGCTCCGCCCATTGGAAGTTACAGTGCAAACTTCCTGAGGTCCACTGGAGTGAATGAGTTAAGAGACAGTTCATTAATGAGAACTTCCAAGCTGGCTGCACATTGAGTATCAGCTTAATTCTAGCTCTCCCAGTGTAAAAACAAAAACTCAGCAGAGAAGGCCAGCAGACTTGTGTTTATGGGTAAATTTCAGTAACTGGTTAGTAAGTGTACTGCCTGGATGCCAGGAAGAAAGAAATACAGAAGTGACATGCCGACCCCATGTGTAAAACTGGAAAAGGGGTTGAAGATGGATGGATGGAAGAAAATCTGGAAATACTGGACTTTTCCAGAATTTGTTGGCCTTGTGGGGGACTCTAAAGCATATGCTCTACTTCATTTCATTAATGTTCAAAAAATGCTTTGGGGGGGGGGAGTGGAGGGAGAAAGTTAACTGTAAGTAAAGAATTTTTTTTCTTATTAGCACTATTTTTGTGGTGCATGGTTTTCTTTGCATGCTATAAAGTAAAGTTTTGTCAGTTATTTTTAAATATAATGGGGAATGTAAACAGGTGCTATTGCTTTTTTTTCTTTCTCACTTCTCTATTTCTTTTTGTTCAGTTTTAAGAAATGTAGGCAATGTGATGAAAGAAAAGCCTGGTTAAAAGAGCATGAAAAAAGCAAAATTAATGTGCTTTTTCTTATTCTTATTCTTGCATGGGAAATGACTAGATGAAGAACCTTAGTTTGACTTAGTACCACATTTTAAAAGTAAGCAAGTTAATGAAAAGGAATATTGAATATTATGAGTTTTTTTTCTAGCAAGAACATGTATGCTCTGTAGAAATTCTGCAGAGAAGAGAAATTGGCAAGGGCATAATGCTCTCTGAAAGCATTCAGGGGTTTTCCCAGCTGGGAGAACTATAAAGAAAAGACAAACCCAATTAGCACTTAGTAGAAGCACAGGCTGCACCATGCATCTTAGCATGCATAACCTTTCTTTTAGATTAACTCAAGTCTAGCTGTGTGGCTGACAGTTTGGGACTTTTGTTCCTATTAGGAGGGTAAAACTTCGGTATTTGACGATGTACATAGTTTTGTGGGTTAGTATTAAGTTAATAGGTTTAAGGGTGGGTATTGGGGGTGTTTGTTTTTGTTTAAGAGCTTTCAATAAAAAAAAAGTTTTTTTTAAGATGTGACATAAGCTCATATGGATATGACAAGAACAACTGTATAAAGTTCAACCTGTCAAAAAGTGTATGCATGGAACGCAAAAGTTGGAACTAGACATTTAACAAAAATGGTGTTATATATAAAAAGGTGGGAATAATAACTTTTTAATGCAATGATGCTTTCTGTAATGTCTTAAATGTCAATGGTCTCACAGATATATACAAAAAAGTAGTGAACTATATTAAAAAAAAATGTTGAGTGCAAATAGCCATATTACAGGAGACATATTTAGAAAGAAGTGAACATGTGAGCTTGATAAAGAAAGGTTTTCAGGATGGTTATTCAGCGGAATACCTGGGACAAAAAAAGAGTACATGTATTAATTGCAAGAGGAGCTCCAATACTGATAGAAGAGGAAAAATGATAATAATGGCAGATTTGTAATGCTAAGGGGCTACTAGCAATGGAGGAGGATTACTTTGGCATGTATTTATATTATGCCTAAAACTGCTATAATGAAGCTTAAGAAAATTCCATGAGAAATAATCAGTTTTTAGCGAGGGACAGTACTTATAGGTGGGAACTGGAATGTGATTTGCAAAAGTGAAGATGTGTCTGGAGGACCTAGAAGGGAAAGTATAACAAAGGTGGGTAGACTTTTGAGGAAATTTATGAAAACATTTTAAGAGGATGAGAAGTGCCAACATCCTAAAAGAAAGTAGTGGTAGCTGTAATACCTAAAGAGGGTAAAGATCCATAAGACCCAGCTTCATACAGGCCCATCTCAATACTAAACCATGATTATAAAGTGTTCATGTCTACAATGGCTAATGAATGACAATAGTAATGCCAACACTGATAGACATGGATCAACGTAGTTTTGTGGAGGGGAGGCAAACATTTGACAACATTAACAGAAGACTGAAAATCCAGAGGGAAGAAGAAAGTAAGAAGATACCATTGTTTTTGGTGGGTCTTGATGCAGAAAAAGCATTTGACAGAGTAAGCAGGGACTTTAAGAGGAAGACAATGGAAGCATTTGCATTTCCTGAAAAAAAAAACTGTAAGGTTGATTATGAAGCTACATGACGAACTGGAGGTGAAAATTAAAATGGATGCAGTCCTCTCTGATAATTTCTGCTTGAGCAGAGGAACCAGGCAGGGGTGTCCTCTTTCCCCTTAGTTATTTGCATTACATTTAAAACCACTGGCAAAGTAAATAAGGAATCAGAAATTCAAGGATATAATTGGTATGGCAGTCAAGAAAAGCTGGCTCTTATTTGCAGATGATATTATTTTATACCTGACAAAACCAGAAAGAGACATTACAGTATTGGCATTTTGAGACAGTTTCAAATCTTTTCAGGATACAAAATTAATGAAGCTAAAACAAAAGCAATACAGTAAAGAGCTGATTATCTGAATGTTGATCATCAGAAACATCAGTTATCTGAATGCAGCCTTCCAAGTTTTTGGGTACAAAAATTCATAAAGTCTGAATATGTAAACATTATACTTATTCACTTGTGAGTCTTTTTTGAACTTGTAGCCCACTCATATATGAAAAATATTCCTTATTGTCCACTGCAATCACCAAATTGTTGAAAAGCATGCAGGAAAAAACAAGACTTTTGCAGGTTTTTTTTATCCAGTTCAATGTACATTTGCTTATCCGAATTACCCTAGGTCCAAATTATTTTGGATAATCAACTCTCAACTGTAGTGGTAAATTATGTACCCACACACGAATTGATTCAGCAATATCCGTATTTATGGGGACATGATAAAATGAAATATTTAGGAGTAGGGATTAAAAATGATCCTGGTATGGCAGCTAAGGATATGTGGGAAGAGAATAAACAAAAGATAATACAAAAACTGAGAAAACAGCAGCTTTGTTATATGGATATGGATAGTAAGATACAAGCTGTCAAAATGTTTTTAGTCCCTTTATTCTTATACACAGGTCAGGCATATTTTTTTTATTAACCAGAGAAGTAGTTGTGTATAGCAATTAATAAAAAGATGAAGGACATTTATCTGGGAGGGAAAGACAGCAAGAGTCAAGTGGGATAAGCTAATTTTTCCAATAGAACAGAGTGGATTGGGATTACCCAATTTGAAGGGGTATTTCAAAGTTACACAGTTAAGGCTTTTATACATAGCACAAGCAGGAAACTATAATTTAAGGTGGAAAGAGATGTTACAACAGGGGTGAAGCTGAAGAAACAAGGAGAGACTGGGATTTTGGATGCAGACCTTTAAGAAGAATAATAATCATACAGAATATTATATCTATAAAGCAGAAGAAAGTACCCTAATAACTAAGCTAACATAGGAATGGAGAAAGGAGATTTTGCCAATAGGGATGATTCCAATTAGGGATATAGATAATAGGCAAGACGGCTCAGGAATTTACTGGAGAAAACTGGCGAAGGAACCAAGGTATTGGCAGCAAATAACTAGAGCGGGAAAGGTAACAGAATGGAAAGAGGCCAAGAATTTATCTGGACTGCAGGTTAGAGACTGGCTTCCATATCAAGGACTGATATCAGAATATAGGCAAAGAGAAAGAAAAGGGGATCCTAAATGAAAGACTAGCACTGGTAGACTTTTTAGTAGAATTTAGAACAGAAGCTGCCATTAAACAAGAATAATTAGTTGTTGTTGTTGTGTCTTTCGGCAGCTGAAATAATCAAGCAAAAGCAAATGGAGTTAGAACAGATGAAAATGAATGAAGTTTGTTTGTGTCTTTCGGCTTTTCCCGGTTAGGGGTTGCCACAGCGGAACTCCGGTCCGCTAATGATTGGCATATAAAATACTGTATGATAGCTACAAGAATCAATCAGATGAGGTTATAAAGGATTGGGAAGAGAGCTAGGATAAGCAATTCACAAAAAAAAAGCAATGGGATAATATATGTATGTCTCCCAAATTTGGAACAAAATCTAGAAGATTTAGGATTTCTGCTTGAAATGCTTACACAGATATTTTTATACCTGAAGTAGACTCTAGAAAATTTTTTCCTCAGGTTATGTTGGAGGTATGACACAGAAGAAAGAAGTACTTGGGAATATATTTCCTGGGAATACAGTGGGTTGGCGGAATTTATGGATACCCTGTGGGATGCAGTGTCAGAGATGCTAGGTGGGCGGATTGGTATGATGAGGGAAATTATTTTTCTGAGCTATGATACAGAATCGGAATTGCCTAGACATGGTAAGACCTTGCCATGTCTAATTATGGTGGTTGCCAAAAAAATAATTACTAGAAAATGGAAATCAAAATCTAAGATAAAACAACTGCAACTGAGACATTTAGAAAAGGGTAGAAGTAAACTACTCAGGAAAAAAATGGGAATTGTAGGAACAATACATACAGACGAGGAATGAGGTTTAAAAGAAGGCAGGACTTAAAGGAGCTATGCAAATTTTGACTGAAAATGATTGGGTAGATTATAAGTGATGTATAATGTTTACAACTAGGAGTGTGTCATTATGGCTTGTGATGCAAAATGATTCCAACTAGGACTGTGTTAGTGTGGTTCATTTTCATTTATATAAATGTATGACTGCTTATGTCGTAAGTGATGGTTTAATAAAGAAGTTTCTTGTTTAAAAAAAGGGGCAGGAACTGAATAATTTATGTAATGTTGCTTAGGTTATACGATATATAGCAATAAATGTGAAGTATAATATTTGTTAATGTTAATTTAATACAATTTGATTACTTTTGTATAAATGTAAATTTGCTTATGTCATAAATGATAATTCAATAAATATGTTAAAAAAAAGAGACAATTCATAACTATCTTGGGCATAAAAAGAAGGATTAGTATGAAGGAACGCCCTGTGCCTATGAAAAAAATAAAAAAGGAGGAAGAGCCATAAGGGTCTGAAGCTCAGATACTATCTTAGCAGACGTAAGGGCCAAAAGAACAGTCTTCCATGTACAATGCTACTAGGAAGCTGAAGCTACAGGTTCAAAAGAATTACCGTTTCAGGAAGGAGGAATAGGTTTCCTAGAGGGGGTCTAATATGAAAGAAGCCTTTAAGAAACTGTTTGACCCCAAACCTAGAAACCAAGGAGGAGACAAAGGCAGAGAAGCAGAAATAGCTGAAAGGTGAGTTTTAACTGAAGAACATGCCAAGCCAGCACGGAACAATTCACATAAATAAGAGAGAATCAAAGGAATCTCCAGAGAAAGTGGATCCTGGTTATAAGCAAGGCACCAGACAGAAAATCTCTTCCATTTAGACACATAAGATTTCCTGGTAGTGGGTTTCCTGGCCTCCTGCAGAACCCAAAGTATGTCCTCAGAAAAAAAAAAGGTGCCTAAAAGGGATCAAGACCCTATCACCTACAATGTCAGTTGAAGACTGGACAAGTGAGGACAGATGAGGGACCCCTTCTGTTATGTGAGTAGGTCCACCCTATAAGGTAACTTGTGGTGATTACCCTTAGCTAGGTGCAGAAGAGGGGACCAATGCAGTCTGGGCCAAAAGGGAGTCAACAGCAAGATTTTAGGAGAGTCCTGCTTTATCTTGATCAAAATCCTAAGTACTAAAGGAAGGGAAAGGAAGGCATAGAGAAACACCTCCTTCTAATAGATAGATTAGGGAACCCACCTTCCATGCCAGAGGACTGGGGACTCTGGTGTAAAAAAGGAGAAGATTGCTCAGGGGGGAGGCAAAAAGATATACCCAAGGAGTACCCCACTAGTGCACAATATCCACAAACATATCTCTAAGAAGTATCCATTTGTGAGCCTGTGTTATGGACCCACTCAGAGAGTCTGCCAAAATGTTTTGTTCTGAAGGAATACAAACAGCCTGAACAGTCACCTCATATTGGACAGATGCATTCCAAACTTGAAGAGCTAGTCTGCACAGAAGGTAGAAACTTGTCCCTCCTTGCTTGCTGATGTACCACAATGCTATGTCTGTAAAGATTTTGAGAGACCCTGGAAGAAGGAGAGTATGAAAGGCCTGAAAAGCAAAAAGGAGTGCTCTCATCTCTCCTTGATGTTGATATGGTCTGCCCTCTGATGAATTGGCCAAAGACCTTGAACCTTGAGAGGGCAAAAAGAAGTATTCCAACTTGTGTCTGAGGCATCCAAAAAGAGAACTTGAGAAGGGGTCTTGGGGCTGAAAAGGAAGTGCTGGGTTGAGACACAGCTGATGAATTCACCAATGAAGCTCTAGTTTCAAGCATGGAAGAAGAGTAACTACAAAGTCTATATAGTTTCTTCATATGGAGTCTAGCTAGAGGTAGCATAGCAATGGTGGAAGCCATGAATCCCAGAGCACTTAGAAATTATCTGGCTGTAACTGAGACCTAAGGAAGAAGGGAGTGAAAAAAGGCAATCAGAATAAGAGCCTTAGGTGTTGGCAGGGAAGCCAGCATAGGAATAGGAACGGTCTGGAACCTGCAAACAAGAAAAACATGATGGAAGAGTCAGAAAGGATTTCTGGAAGTTTATCATAAACTCTAGGCTTTACAAGAGGCACAGGGCATAATGAAGATGTTGAAGCAAGGTCTCTGGGGAGGAAGCCTGAATGAACAGATCATCCAGGTAAGGAAAGATTTGTATCTACTTCATCTTGCAAAAGGCAGTCACAGTAGCGAATCATTTTGTGAAAGCCCTTGGGCTGTAGAGAGAGCAAAAGAAAAAGCACAGAACTGCAAATGCAAGGAAGAAACAGAGAAATGCAAATATTTCCTAAAAAGTTGATGAATAGGGATGTGAGGATAGACATCCTTGAGATCTAGACAGACCAGGAAAGCCCGAGTCAGAAGAAGAGGAAAGAGAGTCTAAAGGGAAAGCATTCTAAAGGAAGGGATCTTCAGAAAGGTATTAAGCTGAGAAAGGTCCAAAATGGGACTTCAGGTTTCTTCTTTACTGGGAACAAAAAACATTCTGGAATAAAACCCCTTCCTCCTTTGAAAAGCAGAAACTGCTTGGGTGGTGCCTTGAGACAAAAGGCCCTAAAGTACATCTGGAAAAAAGGGCAGCTGTCCATGAGCAGGTTGAGGAATGCCCAGAAAAGGAGGAAGGGATTTCCACACCATGAAGTATCTCTGACAGATAACAGACAGAACCCCAGAATGCTGAGTGATCCTTAACCAATTGGGAGGAAACAGGAAAAGATGAAGAGACACACAGACCTGACTTAGTATGGAGGGAAGAAGATTGTCAGAAACTGGCTCGTCTAGAAAAGGAAGCTTCTGGGAAGTAGGTGTCAGAGTAGAGAGGAGCCCATTTAGAACCCTTTTTAGCTTTGGGAGGAGGCAAGACTGTCTATGCACAAGGGCAGGCTTAGAGGGATAATTCCTCTGCAATTTAGGAATGGGGAAACAAAAATATGCTTTAATTCCTGTAAGGCATTGCCCTTTTCTTGCACAGACTTAAAAAGCACAGCCACTGCAGAACCAAAGAGATTTTCATTATCAAGGGAAGCATCCATCAGGCAAAGGCTGGAGACAAAGACAAGAGTAACAGCTCAACACATAACCAAAGGCAACAGCTCTAGAAAAAGCATCAGCTGCATCATAACTACATTTAATAACAGACAGCCAAAACCTTCCCCTCCAAATCAGGAAGGTCAGAGATAACCTGATGGTCCTGAGAAACAAGAGCTAAAACATATCTGGTCATATGGGTCTGATAATTAATAGCCCAAAAAGCCAGGGTAGCAGCAGTATACACCCTTTTGCCCAGCAGTTCCATAGCCATACGGTCTTTCTCAGAAGGAAGTAATTTAGTAGAAGACAAGAACTTGGAAGGCTTGTCAGAAGAGACAGGTACAACAGGGTGGTCAACAGAAACACATTTGTAGAGAAAGTTACAGTCATCAAGCATCTTATAAAATCTGTCAGGCTTTTTAGGGGCTGCAGGTAGGGAGTCAGGAGCCTGACAAGCTGCTGGAAAAGTCTCTAACAGTGCAGCTTGGACCAGGGGGCTAGCAGAGGGCTTGAGGGACTCCATCTAGAGGAGTTCATAATACCGCTTCTGGATGTCAGAAACCTAAGTACAGTCCCATTTAAAGAATACTATCATACAAGAAACAGTATCCCCAAAATAAAGTTCCTCAAAAGGAGCATCTGGGCTAATGGAATCCTCCTCCTCAGAACTAGAGTCAAATGGATAAGGAATCTGAGAGGAGTAAGTCAAGGACTCTTCCACAGAGTCCAAGCCCTCAGCAGAAGAGTCCTGCTAAGTAGGCCTCTTAAGTGGAGTAGAAAACCAAAGGGGGGGCAGGAAATGAAAATCCCTGGGAAGGCTTAAAGGCCATGAGTGCATTAGATAACCCCTGTATAAAATCCTGCCATTCATGTTGGGGCTCTTTGGGAGGAGCAGGGGAAATGTGTTTAGTTTTCTGTTTTGTCTTTTGAGGGGACGTCAGACCTAAAGACCTTAGGAGGTTTAGGGCCTTGTCAACACTCAAAGTAATGGGAATCTACTCCCACACAAGAATCGGCAGAATGCCCCTCAGACATAATCAGCCTATGTTCCCTCTCAACATCCACAAAGGATGTCTGCAGAACCTCAAAGGGTGTGTGAGAAGCCAGATCCATGCCAGTCTCAGACATGGTCATGGCAGAGGAATCTGACGGAACAACTAGACAATCTTCTGAACTTTTACCATCCTTAAAAGAGATGTCTGGGGGAGGCAGTACAACAGCCAACTCCAGCTTACATTTTTTGGTCCTTTTCTTTGCACATGGCTGACCCTAAGGACAGAACAATTCTGCCATCGCACCCTGTTCCAACAACTTAAGACACTGGTTCTCCAGGAAGATAGACAAGTAGGAGTGAAGGGTCTTAGAGACAAACGCTTGACAAATCAAGTGCAAGTATGGTCGTGAGATGCACCCAAACAAAAAAGTCACTGCTCTTGATGGGTTTTATGGGGAATCTATCTCCTACACTGAAGTTTTCCCTTTCTGGATGACATGTAACCTCACAAACCAAAAGAAAATAAGATAAGAAGAAACCCCCAACAGGGTACTTATCTGAAAACAGCTTGCAAATCAGCACAAATGAAGGAGCATTCAGACCAATGATCGAAGATGACATTTGGACTGTCAGCAAAGAAGTTCTGAAGTATGTCCGTCCATACACCACCAGTACGCCCTATGCCATGAGCAGGGAGCATGTGTGTGATGTACAACATCCTTAACATCCTAAGGCTTTGCTATACTGGCTTGATGTTGGGCTACCTAAAGCAGGGAATCCCTTTAGTGAAGTATAAAGCAACAGTGATATGAAATGATGTTACTTACTATCATTAAACATGTATCTTCTAGGTTAACTATATTTAAAGTTGTAAAACATACACTTGCTATATGGTCAGCCTTACTGCACAGTAAAGTAACAAGGATGGAGCAAAAGGGGAAACCACCCCAAAAGCAAAGTGTTCTAGGATACTATCAAGACTTTCTGACCTGGCGGCTGCATGCCTTTCTATGTACTGAAATCATAGCAGAGAAAGGCAATTTAGCAGTTTGGTTCTTTATTTTATGTTTTTTTTTTTTTTTTTGTTCTTCAGTTGAAATTAAGTATCAATCAGCTTTGTACAGTGTGGTGCTGCCAAAGTTTTTTTTTTTGTTCTTCAGTCTAAGAGCCAAGAAGGGTGTAGTGTAGAAGCCAATGCACCAATCAACTTTCCAATGTATGCCAATTTATTTTCTCTTCAGTCAAAGAGCTGAAGGGTGCATCGTGGACTAGCTGCTTTAGAAGCTGATTCACAAATCAGTGTTCTACAGTAAGCCAAAGTCCTTTTTTTTTTCTTTTCTACTCTTCACTCAAAGAGCTGAGGAAGTGGGGCAGTACATCAGGGACCAGCACTGGTCGCAGAATGAGACACCTATGGCTCTATTGCTACCTTATGTTTGTCATTTCAGAACTGCACAACAAAACTTCAGTTAGTTTCTGAGAGACATGATAGCTATGATATAAGACTTTTTTGTTTTCTTAAATATGGACTGGAGCACTTGTGTACTTATAACACAAAGCTGCAAAGCAGGCACGACCAGCTTCTAACGCTGTATGTTGATACTGCAACATCACTGCAGTTGTATGTTGGCAGACTGTTACAACCCGAAGCTGTGGTATTCCTTCTTAAAATGACAGCTCTCTCTCTCTCTCTCAGAGGCAACTGAAAACATTCTTCCAGTCGATGAGCTACAAAGATAAATAGCTATTACTGTCACATAGTCTGCATGGCAGTTCTATTAAATAAATGTTTCCAACTAGCAAATTACATGTGCACACTAATGCTTGGTGAGCTTATCTTCTATGCAAATGCTGCTTCTCATCTCTGAATCCATGTCAGATTTTCTCAGACTCACCTTCAATAAAAACACTCAAGAAGCAAGAAGGTACACAGATTTAATCCATTTTAGCTCACGGCAAACAAACTATATACACTTTCCAAAAATAAATGTTTACCTTCCATACAGGAAGGACTGTCTGAACAACACAGGCTTTACCTATTCTAAACTTAGGTTTAATCATGCTGAAATCCCATGCTAGAGCCTTTGTTTCCCTTTGCACATTTACCATCTGTTCTAGTGTTATCTCTAGTTCCCTCCCAGAGTTGAAAAACAACTTGCATGTTGTTAGTTATCTTATGTTTAGCCTTACGAAACACTGCACTGGCTACCATTAAATAAACTAAATTGTACATTGTTATGTTTAATACAACCAGTTGTACAGGCATTCATTTTCTCAGTATCAAGGTTTCATTTACTTCTACTGAAATGCTTACCAGTTCCCCTTTAAATGCACTGAAAGGATTTTATTTTGTTCTTTAACTAAAACAGTTGGTTCTGACAGGTAGGCCTGCAACATTTAACACTGTGAGGGGGAAGTTACTTGCCACAGTTTTCAGTGTCTAATTTCATCTGGTTTGTTGCAAATCTTCTCTGCTTATATGGTTTCTCTTGTCCCTTTGTTCTTTCATTCTATTTGTAGCAGGGCATACTGTTTGTCTTTGTCCTTTGCAGCTAACCTGTCTTAAGAGTACTGCTGTGGATACATTTTTAATCAAAAAGGACCATTTCTTTCTGAGTATCCCTACATCCAGAAAGTAGAATACACACCGCATTATACTTGCTTTATTCTAATTTCTGTTGCTAGAACTGTTTAGAAGTACTACTCTAAAGGGATTATTTTGTTATTTTACACCAACACAACAGCCAGCACTCCTCACCCTATGGTAGATAAATAGCACAATTCCTTACTACGTAAACATAACTTTATTCTGCCATAACATCATGCCAGTTTCAGCTTAATTAGCCTTCATCAGTGTTTCAATACCAACAAGATTACAAGACTTAAATACATACTCCTTGCAAATGATTGGTCTCTTACAAATTTTCATTAAGTCAGGGAGGGAATAAGGTTCCCAGCCTGATAATCCAACCTTTCTCTTTATTATTTAACACAGTGTGCCAGCCTCCTTTGTTATCCCTGTTTAACACAATCTTATCAATAATAACAAAATGAAACTGCAGTTTTGTGCTGTAAAGTAAGTTTATATAACGCATTGGATCCTCTGGCACGAACTCCTGAGTTAAAATGAACATGAAGTTTGTCCGACATAGAATGCTGAACAGCTGCATGTGGCCAAATATATAATCCAGTCTGTATCACAATTCCCAAAAATATTAATTTGATACACCTTTGATGCATTAGAAGATGAAAAGCATACAGCCTTAGGAACATATTTACAAAAACTGCAATGACCACAGGGATGGAACCTTTCACTACTGCACCCCTTAAAGTTAACTGTCCCAAAGACTGTTTAGCTAATTCACTTTTCTTACAGTGATTAAACCATTCACCCAAAGTCTTGCCCTTTCTAAAAGAAGAAAAAAAAGACATCTGCCAGGTAATAAGACTTTTAAACAATCCTCCATCAGTAGAATGTACCTCTATTTTTGAACCAGATCCATGAAAAAACTAGTACAACCAAACTTTGCGATAAGCGTAGGGAGTCCAATCAAATCTTTTCTTGGTTGGTATTGTAATAATTTCTCCCTACCAACTTTCTTTATTGAGTCACAGACATTCTCTATATCAGATTGCTTAAATCCCCTGTCACAAACCCTCCTCACCATGTCCTGCATTTCAGTATTATAGACCGATTCAGAAGAACATATTATTTTTAATCTCATAAACTGAGACTTTGGTATATCTCTTATAACATGGGGGGGGTGACAACTACTCACCTGCAAAAGAGTATTTACCTGGGGAAACTCCCTAAAGATATGACTACTCAAAGTCTCATCTTCCACAACAGTAACTAAGACATCCAGGAATGTAATCTGTCTGGGGTCATGATGTATACTGCATTGTATAAACTGAATTATTATTTTATTTATTTTACATTTGTTTTCCGGGGAGGTCCGAGTGGATGTCCGTTTTCAGCGGAGGCCTGGGGAAAAAAGCTCAAGAACTGCTAACATACTTCATATAAGATATTTACGTGAGCATTGTGGTTTAGCCACAGCTATAAAGTATAGAAGATAGCATATGACTGCATATGATATTTACATAAACATAGTGCTTTAGACATACAATTAACATATGATTGTTGTTCATACAGTATGTTTAGTAGAGATAATCTTGAAGATGTAGTGAAGATAAGACAAGAAAGGAAAAACTAAAAACTATTAGCCAGATAACCTTGAAGATGTAATGAAGATAACAGAAGAAAGGAAAAGCTAGTTAGTTTATCAAAGGAGGCAAATATAGAAAAGTTCATATGAGGTTCATTGGCATTTTAAGAGAAAGCTTTTCATCTTAATCTAGGGAAGAGTTAGTGGGTATAGATGGCACAAGTAGGGAGTAGGCGACGGTGAGTTCGTAAGTAACGTGTGATAATATATAGTGCATCTGTGGGAGTTTTCAAGAAGGTTGGAAAGTGGGTAGGGGAAAGGTGTTAGAATATGTCAGCCAGGTGCTAGACAGTTGCATGTCCAGGAGTTGTTTAGGTGGGAAATAAGCTGTTTTTTGAAGATGGTTTTGTTAGGCTGTACTCTGATTTGTAGTGGCAGAGAGTTCCAAGTCTTGGCAATGTTGCTAGAATACAGGGAGTCACCAGAGCTGTAATGGCGTTTGGAGATTGAGATTAGTCCCTTGTTAGTGGATCTAAGTTATCAGTTATTGGAGTAGAAGGTGATCAGATCTTGTAAGACTGGAGTTTTGTCAGATTGGTACAGTATTTGGTGAGCTAGAAGTTGGTTTAGAGCTAAGGTGTTTGGTGGTTTCATCCAGGAAAGCTGTTTTAGGGCTTGACAGTGGTGGGTGCGGTACGAGGTGTTTGTGGCAAATTTTGCTATTTTGTTGTAGCATACTGATAACTTGTTTAAAATTATCATTAAGGTATCCCACAAACTCCAACAAATATGTAACATCAGGCCTCCAGACCAACCAACAATCATCCAAATAATGTCTCTAGATGTCCACAGATTCTCTAAATAAATATTATGGGACTCATCAATTATGATCTGTTCTTCAATAAAACCCATAAAGAGGTTAGCATAAATGGGTGCAAATGACACTCCCATAGCTGTACCCCTAAGTTGTAAATAACATTCCTCTCTGAAATAAAACACATTTTTGTTAAACCTTGTTCAGCCAACTATAAGAATGTGTTAAAACCCGGGTTATATATTAAGGCCCTATTCAACCAATATTCTAAGGCCAACAAGCCTGCCCAGTGAGGAATGTTGGTAAACACAGCTTTCACATCCAATGTGCACAATAACCAATCACAATCTAATTGCATATGTTCAATAATGGGAAATATTGGTGAGTCTGTACATGCTGTATTATCTAGAACAAGAAGGTTTTTTACTGTCATTTTTGGTGGATGGTATATAACTGAATTTAATTTAAAAAAGAACTTTTTGTCCACAATGGGTTTGGCTCAACTTGTGACAGGGCTGACTGTTGATAAAAACAACATGGACATTTTTTGAGCAAAATTCTGATAAACAACATGTAGGTACTGTTTTAAATTCTACTTCTTGGACTGATTTATTTTAAAAAATGTAAGCAGCTATGAAGGATTTGAGGACTACTGTATGGCATTACAAACTTTTTAAAGCATATTATATGACAGTTTTTTATCCTAGGGGTTTAAGGGTTCCATTTACAGCCCTTTGTAAGGGGGTTGGATGACCAACTTATGAGTGAATAGGAAGAAGCTCAGCACTCTGCATCGATGCTTTTTGTACAGGTTTTGTTGTCGTTTTATAAAAGACAAATAGAGTGGCTGGGTGATAAAGTGAGTATGTTGCATGAATCTGTGAAAAAATTTGAGCAACACGTTGAATTTGGCTAGTAGATTGAGATGCTGACAAAAATTTGGTCACTGTGGAGCATGAATTAAAAGCTAAGATGCTTACAGGGGCGGCTCGTGCTATCAGACTGCAGGACTGCAGCCCTTCCAGGAAAAAGAAGAAAAAGTGTAGTTGACATTTTACATTTCATTTTGCCATAAAAAAAGTTACATTTATTTTGTGTTTTCTAACGGTCCCAGAACTCGAACTGAGCATGCTCGTCGAGTTCTGTTTTTTTTTTTTTTTTTTTTTTTTTTTAAACAACATAGCAGCATCTAGTATCTGACTGCTGTAAAAGGCAGTCCAGATTAAAGAAAAAACATCAGTGTGATGCCCAGAAGTCTAAGCGGTTTAACCGCACCGTGAATTAGAAGGGGGTTCGGACTGCCACGTCCGCAGGCACGTACGTGACATGGATGGCTGGATTGCTACTGATTGGTTCTCGCTCTCTTCTCAAAAAAGAGAGCGAGAAACAATCAGTAGCACTAGCACAGTAGTACTGTACTTGTATTGTTCAAGATGTTGGGACCATTGGATTCAGTGGCGTTGTCGTTGGCGGTAAAAGTTTATTTTTTTGTCTTGGGCGGCTAAGGGCTTGCACTGACTGTAGTGAGAGAGCGCAGAGAGGAAGATGAGATACACAAACTAACTGAGGTAGGTGCTGGTCTGCTGGAATCGACTCTGTACCCTTTTTTTTTTTTGCTGCAACTGTCTCAAACTCTTATACACTTGCTGCTGTAAATAAAAAATGGTAACCTGAAAAAACGAAGCACATTTACCAATTCTGGAATGAAAAACAGCCACACAATGAAGTCCAAAGATAACTCACTTGATTATTATTAAAGTGAGTTATCTCTTTCGGACTTCATGTGGCAGTTTTTCCATCCGGAATTGGTATTCGTGTGCTTTGTTTTGTTTTACGTAGAAAAAGCTATATTGACAGGCAATTGAAGTTTTGTTTTTTTGTGCATACAAGGGTTGTGAAATCAGCAACTCTTGTCAACTTGGTCACAGAGCTGTCCTTCTGTGAGAAAAGGCAGATGTTTGTGCACATATTACATCTGAAGAGCATCTCTTTTTGTTGTATCTGCTTATCTCAATGTTTCATGTAGAGCATTTATAGTGTGCTGTGTAACTCACAAGTGGAAATAAGTCCAAGTCTGATGAGACTGAGCCATTTGCCGCAAGGCTACAGCTAACAGAGAACATATACCTCATGTGTCAGCTATGTGGGGTATGGTTGAATTATAACACTGTTTTATGCTTTCAGGTGCAAGAACATTAAGCATAGGTGGTATACAAAACCAAACATAGATCTGTGTTTCAGATGGCTCAGCAGATCTAGGTCTCACGTTTTTATTTTTGCACAAAGGGCAGATAATGCTACTGCTGCTGGACACAGTGCTTGAGTTTGCTTCCAGAGCTACAGATCTGCAGCCTGCCCTAGCTCCATGCTTTTCTTTTGCTATATATTGTGGGGCCCACAATGCTGGCAGCCAGACCCAGGAGCCTGGAAAGACTGAAAGTCAGGTATTACCCAACAGATAGGCCATCATGTGGGTACTATATCTTTTGATACTGATGACCACTGAATTTAATTATAGAAATCTCTGCTGCTGTTCTCCTGTAGGAGTCTGCACAATCTGTATCGGCAGTTCTTATGCGTTATGTTTAAGACATATGTTTTAGCTTGTTTCTTTTGTTGTACCACTTTTTTTCCATTTAATTAAATCTAACTAGCTGATCAATACTGAGCTCAGCATTTTCCTCTGTTAATGTATTGTCGTAAATGATTACTGAATGGCATACGAATGTTTAACTGTGCTGTCAGTTGCTCTTGTAAGGTTTTTTTCTCTAGTGTGGGTGTGTGTTAAACAGTATCATAGGAGGCTACTATGCTAATGCCCCTGGGGCCCTTACAAGCCTAGCCAAGTGTTTATCCCCAAAAAGTAACCTCAGTCTGTACTTGTCGCCATTGTCAATGAGGGATACTGTTAGAAGTTGGAAAGCAAAATGTACATGACTGTTAACTTAAGTGACATAAGATAAATCATTAAAGACTGAAGTTAGAAAGTAATGATAGACATTGGAGTTTCAGACTTCATATACCCTTCAGAAAATTCATGCTAATGCAAAACCTGTTATTCTATCACCTTTCTAAGTTTGTAAGAAGAGCAATATTTAAAAAATGTCCCTATTTTTGGTCCTTTGTCCCACTTTTATACATGATTTTGTCCAGATTTCTTGCTCTAAGAGGTTGAGAGGTATGCTGCAAGATGTACATTGTTGACTCTTATCTGACCTAGGCTAAAATCCGCTCATCGTACGTAACCTTAAATAAATGCGCACAAGCCTGAGAGATGTTTTATGCTGGCTAATGCAGCTTGAAATACACAGATGGTGTAACTGGGCTAGGTATACATACAAACATACAGCATATGTGTGCATTGAAAGTAAATGTATGGCAATGTGGATTTTATTTTACTCCTTTTACCTTAGCAGAGATGTTTGTTATCTCAGTATACTGTTATGTATGTTACTGTTATGTATCTATATCTTTGTTAGTTGGATCCTTTCTCCCCGGGCCTCATTGAAAAGGGGTTTTATTGCTCAGTCGGATTTTCCCAGTAATCAAATGCAACAAATACATTTCCATATAGCAGCTACCTACACTATATGTTGTTGCAGCTTACTCATGTCTTGGAGAGGAATACAAATGCTAAACAGACCATGGACAGGGTACATGGCAGAGCTAGGTTAGAATCAAAACTGTCCAATGGAAAGGAAGGGCAAACTACAATGTGTAGCTGACCATGCTATACTATAAGTAGGCAATATGAGACAGAGAATATTTGGAGTTTTTTTAGTCTGTAAATATAGGGCAAGTGTTTAAGGCCTAGGATCCTCTTTGTGAGGTACTTTTGCAGCCTACTCCAGTTGTTTTATGTACCCTATCTTCTGCCTGCTCCTTTTACACTGCCTTCTCAGTTCTGCAAGAAACAGCTTCTTCATCAAGGATAATTGTAAACTGTTTTATTGATGCTTAACCCTATCTGTACTGGTTAGCACTGAATATTAAGCTAGTCCCAGTAATGCTGACATAACAAAGAGTATGTGTCCATTTTAGACGATGTTGGGTCAATTAAGTGATATCATCTTGAAAGTCATCCACAGTATTTGTATACCAGTGAGGCGAGATTAGGTTGGTTTGGATATGTGCTGAGGAAGGGATGCTGGGTATACTGGGAAAAGTATGATAAGGATTGAAGCTGCCAGGTAAGAGAAAAAGAGGGAGGCCTAAGATAAGGTTTACGGATGTGGTGAGAGAGGACATGCAGGTGGTTGGTGTGACAGAACAAGATGCAGGGGACATGAAAAATTGGAAACTTATCTGCTGTGGCAACCCCTAATGGGAACAGCCGAAAGAGAGGACTACAAGCACTTATTTGGAACCAGGTGGGGTCATGTGAATAGTGTTTGCTTGAGAAACTTTAAAACTGTCCCTTTTGAGCTTCCATGAAAAGGGAGGAGGGGGTATCCAGTATGACCTGATGTGTTCCAAACCAGACCACAGCTTCTCATCAGGTGCAGATGCAGAAACTGAGTACGAAGTACTGTTTGCAGCATACCGCAGAGGTAAGTCTTCAAACCAACCTGTATATACATGTAACAATGAGTGCTGTGTAGAGTATTTAGCATGTGCCATAGTGACTTGAGCATTTATTTCATGTAAATTATTAAGCATGTCCAGCATTGATCCCACAGCACCATAGCCCCACCCCTTTTAGTTGGCCACACCCATTCAGCTGTCTCCTGCAGCCCCCCTTTGATTTGAAGTCACTAGCTGCCACTGGATGCTTAAGAAAATTTCTAGAGATCCTAGAGACTATCAGGGTGGGAAATAATTTGATAGGAAGAAAGTGGTTAAGTCTGTAAATACTAAGGAGCAGTCTTATACTAAAAAACGTAAGGGAAGTAAATCTATTTTATAGAAATCTGACAGCACTTCTGAGACTTAGGCTGAAGAATTTTCTTCAGACACTGACACTGATTTAGAGACTTTACCACCTTCTCCTGTTCCCAAAAAGAAATCGATGGGTATCCGTTTAGACCAGTCAGAAGGGCTGGAAAAAAAGCATCGGCGCAGGAGGTTCTACCATAGAGACATTACTGCAATTAATGATGACCAAGTAACAGAAAATGTGAATATTTTTAATACATCATCTGTGTCTTTGTCTTCTCTTGATACTGAATTATTAAATAAAGGTTTGGGTTTTGTTCCATGTTATAATGTACCAGAAGACATCTTAAGCAGTGATGTGATATCTTTTTGCAGATTATTAAATCTGAAATTTTTCTGGATAAACATGATCAAGAAGGCATTACTTCTAGGTTCAGGTTCAAGCCCTCCACTTTTGCACCCACTGTTAATGTGTGGTCAGCTTTCAGCAATAATTGTTGAGGTGTGCTTGCTGCTGTGTTGGTGTACATTAACTGGTCTTTTTGCCATGCAACTGGCCTTACCTGCATGAATTGTTGGATGTTTACAGGATTATTTTGTTATTTAACTTAAACCGTTTGTTCAGCTGGGTTGTAGGCCTCCTTAATTTGCAGTACACAGCCTTTGAGAGGGAAGTCATTTGCTACAATTTTCAGTGTCTGATTTCATTTGGTTCAATTCAGATCTGTTTTACGTCTTCCAGTGTTTTCCCCACTGTGCCATCCTGGCCCTGATGCGACTTTAAAGTCAGTGTCCCTGTTGTTATCCACCTCTTATGTTAATTTGACTACCAAACTCTCTCTCCTTTTTTTTACTGCTGCTGTCAATAAACACAAAACTATTAACTGAATAAGCAATTTAAATAATTTTACTGAGTGCCCACTCAGCCAACCAGTGTTGCTGCAGAGATGACTGCATTTAGTACAAATTGTTATTGGAAACTCTTCCAGTCTGATCATCTCATCTGCTCATATTAGTGAGCACTAAAAGATCAAACTGGGAAATTCTTTCCCATTAGACTGTTAAGGCTTGAGTTACTTCTCTTACCTTGATGCCTGCTTAGTTTACAGTGCACTACCAAGGTTTAACCCTTTTTCCACATATTTCATAAAAATCTACAATATCTGTGACAGGACTATTGTAGTGTCACCTTGAGCAAAAAAGTACAGTTGTATACACTTACCATAAATGTAAATGTTTGGGTGTATTCACTGTTGCAGTGCTGACAGTTGGGATTTCCTGCCATGAAAGTAGTCGGCCGGACTACCAGAGAAACTTATTTCGCCTCCCAGGGTGACGGACGCCTTAACAGACATCAGTACACTCAGGTATAAAGGGAGCCAGCCTGCGTCATTACTTCAGTATCTTCTTGGCTCCATGTAGGAGGAGCCCAAAGTTAAGTATAAGTGAATGAAGAAGGGGGCACCTAACCCAGGTTAGTCTGAGAAGGTACCCAAGGTCAACATATTTACAGATTCTAAGGCTACCTGGTAGGGCAAGATGGTAGAAAGGAGGGAAAGATTGCAACAGTGAATACTCTCAAGTATCTATATTTATGGTATGTGTACACAACTGTACTCTCTTCTTCATGTTTCACTGTGGCAGTCCTGACAGTTGGGAAGATTCCCAAAGCTTAACTGAGGGTGGACAGAGATCAAGTAGAGGAGATGATCCACTTCAGGATTGCTGAGGAAAATTCTGCTCTGGATGTGGAGAAAGCTGGTAGGTGGTAGTGTTTTGTGAAGGTATGCATAGATCATCAAGTGGCTGCTTCCAGAATGCCTTTGGTGGGACCCCCCCTTAAGAAAAGCTGTAGAAGTAGTTGCGGCTCTGGTAGAGTGAGGTCTAACCAAATCAGTTTTTTTTTTTGCCATGATGGCTGTAGCAGAAAGAAATGCAGTGTGAAATCCACTTGGAAATGGTCTGTTTAGAAGCTGTTTTTCCTTCAGATCGAGGGGCAAAGGTAATGAACAGTTGATCTGATTTCCTTAAGGATTTTGTCCTGTCTAGGTAGAAGGGTAACATTTTGTGTACATCCAAGGAGTGCAGTAATCTTTCATCAGTGTTCTGAGGATTGGGAAAGAAGGTAGGCAGAAGGATGGCTTGATTCAAAAACATACTGGTTACCACCTTAGGCATAAAGGAAGGGTTAGTCCTGAGGGAGACCCTGTCTTTATGGAAGATAATGAAAGGCCCTACTGCCATTAGGGCTTGCAACTTTGAGACCCTTCTAGCCGAGGTAAAGGCTAAAAGAAGGGCAGTCTTCCAAGTGAGGAATTTTAAGAGAGGCATTAGCTGCAGGTTCAAAAGGAGGCAAAGTCAATTTTTCCAGCATGTAGTTGAGGTCCCATGGAGGGGCTAATATGAATGACCCCCCCTTCTACGGAATTGTTTCGGGGGGATGTGAGACAATAGGGGGAAGAACAAGAATGCGAGCAGAGATGGCTGAGGCCTGTATTTTTATGGAGGAGTACGAAAGGCCTTTATCCTCTAGACTGGCCAGGTACTCCAGGATGGCCAAAATGTTAGTAGAGCTTGGTTCAACGTGGTGAACAGAAAATATTTTCCATTTGGCTGAATAAGATTTCCTAGTGCTAGGCCTTATAGATTCCTTCAGTACGTTTTGCACCTGTTGACTTAAGTTGGTGTAGCAGTTAAGTGCTGTGAGATAATCCAAGCTGAAAGGTTTAGGGTCTGCATATTGGGGTGCACTATCCTCCGTTTGTCTTACATGAGGAGGTCTACCCTCTGCGGTAACTGCCAAGATTTCAGATTGGTGAGATGGATGAGTGAAACCAGTGTTGCCTGGGCCAGTTTGGAGCTATCAGAATGGTCCTTTGGCCCTCTTCTCTTATCTTTAGAAGAACTCAAGGCAGAAGAGATAGGAGTGGGTAAATGATGAGGTGAGTCCATGAGAAGGAGAAGGCATCCGTTCTCCATGCTGATGGCTGTCTTGTCCAGCAAAATTCTCCAAATGACCACTGTCCGTGCTGGCAAAGAGGTCCACCTGTGGGGTTCCCCATTTGTGAGCTATGCTGAGAAAGATAGTTCAGTGTACATGTCACTTGTGGGGGGGGGGTGTCAAGTTCCTGCTGAGGTGATGTGCAAGGGTGTTTTGTTCCCCTGGCAGATATTGTGCTAGGAGGTCCCATGGAGTGTGCTGTCTCCCAGACATGCATGGCTAAAAGGCACAGGGAGTAGGATTGTGTACCTCCTTGTCTGTTTATGTACCACATGACTGTGGTGCTGTCTGTTTTTACTACCAGAACCCCTGGCATCCATTTCTCTTTGAAGGCCAGTAAGCCTTTTAGAAATGCTGTGAGTTCTTTTCAGGTTATGTGCCTCCTTTTGGTCTGGGAATTCCATAATTCATGGGTTTGGAGATGTTGGGTGTGGGCTCCCCATGCAATGTCTGAGGCACCTGTGGTGAGAGTTCACCCCTGAGGAGAGATTTTGAAGAGCAAGCCCTGATTCTAGGTATAAGCCTGTACCCACCATGACAGCTCTTGCTTGAGGAAAGGTAAAGGGTGTATTTTGGTGACCAGGGACTGAGTGCTCTGGCACCACACATTCTGTGGATACCACTGAAGCTTCCTCATGTGGCACCATGAGGATACAAGATGCCATGTATCCCAGAGCTCTGAGGAATTCTCTGGCTGTTATGCAATATGTAAGTTCTGGAAGTAGCTGGTCAAAAAGGTGACTTTGTCTGGGGGGAGGAAGGCCTTCTGCAGGGAAGAGTCCAGGAGTGCCCTGAATAAACCATCTGTTTGGAAGGCAGAGTGATGGACTTCTTTAGGTTTAAATTGAACCTCAAGGAGGTTAGGAGGTCCTGTGTGAATTTCAGGTCTTTCAGAATCTGTGACAGGTCTGAGGCCTGTATTAGGCAATTGTCCAGGTATGGGTAAATCTGGAACCTTTTGGTTTTGCAATGACAGGAGCTAGGCACTTTGTGAAAACCTTTGGTGCATTACACAGTCCAAAGGGAAGAGCTGAAGACTGATAATGACTGGAGCTTGCTCTAAAGCTAAGAAAACTTGTGTATGACTTTGATACAGGGATGTGCAGATAGGCGTCTTTTAGGTCTAATGAAACCATGAATGCCTGAGGGGGCTAACATGGGCAGTAGTTTCTGCAGGGTCAACATTTTGAGTTTTGGTAACCTGAGAAAATATTTAAGTTGGACAGGTCCAGAATGGTACGGCAAGTCCATTGTTTTCTGGGTACCAGAAAGAGTCTTGAGTAAATTCCTTTCCATTTTTGATCTTCCGGAACTGGTTCCACTGCTCCATGGGAACACAAAATTTGTATATGCTCCAGGGCTTGAGTTTTTTTATTTTGGGGTTATGTCTGGGTATTCTGAGAATCTTAAAGGCTCTTTGAAATGAGTCTGTAACCACTGGCAATACTATTTACAACCCACTGATCTAAAGTGACACAAGTCCAGTTTTGATAGAAAAGGGACAGCCTTCCTCCTAGTTTTGGGGTGGGGTTGGGGAAGGGGAATGGAAGCGGGGAGTCATAATTGCTCTCTGGCAGGGGCAAGTATCCTAGAACTCCCTTGTCTATCAGACCTTGAGGTCCACTGCCTAGATCTTTGTTGTGGTCTATGCCTGGGGGTTCTATCCCTCTGAGGCTTTCTCTGTTTGCTTCTAGATTGGGAGGGAAAGGACAAATGTTTGGCTGGAAATTTCCTGCTGAACTTGGGGGGTTGCACTAGTAGAAAGTCCTTTTCTGTTTGCATAGATTTTGCCTTGTCCTCCATCTTTTTGAGGACTGATTCAGCTTTAGCCCTAAAAAGGCATTCTTTGTCAAGGAGGCATCCAGGAGATTATCTTTCACCTGGTCAGGGAGGGGTTGCTCCCTAAGCCAAGTGTGTCTTCTGATCATTGTGCCAGTGACAGCTGCCCTGCAGAAGGCTTCCCTGGCATTGTACCCACAGTGTAGGGAGTGTTTAGCCACTTGAAATCTGGAATGGCACAGATCTAAAAGTTCTGTAGAAAGGTTTTAATCCTCTAGACCAGAGAGCTTTTGTTTTAGTTGGTCAAGAATGGGTTGCTGGTATTTGAACTTATGAAATTGACAGTTGAGGGCCCTCATGGTAAGGGTAGCTGAAGTGTACACTTTCTTTCCAAATATATCAAGAGCCTTACTTTCTTTGTCAGTAGGTAAAGGGTTCATAGAGGTACTCATCCTAGACCCCTTAGGGCTTGGGGTGACCACTTCAGGGTCAGAAGCTGGGTTTTTGAACAGATATTTATGTGAGTTCTGGATGCTCTAGATCCGGTCAAGCTTTCTGGGTGCAGGAGGGAGCGAGTCAGGATTTAAAGAAGCATTCTGAAAAACATCTTTCACTACTTTCAGAATAGGTGAGATTGCTAGGGGTTTGTGCTCAGGGATGTCTAAGAACTCCCTGACTCTCTTTTTGACCTCTGGGTATTCATGTGCTTCCCACTGAAAATGTTGTTTCACAGCATGAAGAGCATCTTCAAAAGTGAGGTCTTCAGGTGGGAGGCAGAGGGGAGCTTTTCCTATGAGTCTGATTCCTCATATGAGGTGTAAGCGGGGCCTTCTTCAGAAGCAGAGTCCTCCAATTCAGATTCTTCCTCTGATTGCAGTTGATCAGGGAGATAGTCGGGGGAGGGGTCTCTCTTTCTTTACCCTGGGTTAATACCCCTTGAAGTCTGTCTGGACCTTATAATGTTAAAGAGGTCTTCAGCCAACTTGATTAAATCTTGCTGAGGTCCCTGAACCTGGAAGCCCATAGGCCTAGGTGAAGTCCCTGCCACAATACCTTTCTTTGGTGTGGGTTTGGCCTTAGGTCTAGGAACATCTGACACCCTGGCACCTGACTCTTTAGACTGAAGATGGACTGGAATTGGGCTAGGCCGTGAGAAATCTCCAGTTAGCAGTCAATTGTCACAAACTGTGCCCTGCTGAGCAGTCTTGAACCCAACCAATGAGCTGAAGATATAACCTGTAAAAGTCAAACAGACTGAAGGCATGTCTGACTCCAAATGGATCCTGACAGAGGCCTGGGTCGCTGAGTCAAAGACGGCTACAAAAGCGCCTCATCTTCCTCAACAATCACAAGTCTAGTAGGTGAGTCAGGGGACAAGTGAGTGTCGTCCGTGGAGCTAGGCTTCTGTATCCTATCTTTTCTGTGCTTAGGTAAATCAAGCTTGAGATGACCAGTGGATGCCATAGTACATGATTGCACAGATTCCTGCCTCAGAAAATGAACCAAAAACTCTGCTCTACGCCTACTAGTTCTAGTGTTAATCCTAGCACAAAAATGACAATTAGGGATGTCATGGTCTGGGCCTAAGCAAGTTACACAAAGCATATGAAAGTATCTGTGTGGAATTTGTTTACCACAGTGGGGACAATTATTAACTTTATCTGACATGAGTCAAAGAAGAAAGAATGGAGTTCTCCAATTGGGTAAGCATCTTTCCGACAACATCTCTCTGGTGTGGCCTGACCGATGGACTTGAAATCTGCTTTGGGCTCCATCGGCAAGAAAAGACTGAAGTGAAGATGGAGGCTGGCTCCCTTTATATCCGAGCGTACTGACATTGGTTAAGGCGTCCGCCAGCCTAGGAGGCAAAATAAGTTTCTCTGGTACTCAGGCCAGCTGAGGGCTTTCATGCCAGGAAATCCCAACTGTCAGGGCTATAACAGTGAAACACGAAGCACATCACACCTGGGAATCGCACGTTTCCGTTTTTGCTCTTAATTTAGTGTGTCCTAGTGCTGATTTTAAATACTCTCATTTTTTGTGCTATGGTGGATTTATTCATTTAGAACTGGTTTGGGAAGTTATCCAAGTGAGATATGATGGTGCTGGTACTGTTCTGGATGAAATGTGGTACTGGTTGCAAGGATAGTGTTTTTGTTTTTGACTGGCTGTGTGCTCTGGTTTGTTGTTTAAACTCAGTCTGTCAGCTGACATCATTGCTCTGTTGGGCTATGATTACATGAGTATGCCTGACGATATCTAATCAGACTTGATCTAAGATCCCAACCTCAAAACATCTGGGAAGTGCCGTGTATTCCACAGGAGGGCTGTGCACTGCTGAGAAAGTAAAGTTGTGTAAAATCTTACCATAACAGTAGATGTCCTTCTCTTCACTTTTGCAGTATTCTTCACCAGAGAGCTCTCCCACCAAAGATACCCCAACATCTGGCCAGTACACCATTTTCTAAAAGCGTTTCTTGATGACATCTTGTTCTAAACTCTACGGACATATCCTCAGTTTGTTCATGATACACACGTTCATCAGTGTTCAATCTACTTACTCTTAAAATACTAATTACTATACCCTTAAATACATGTCTTGGGTGCATGTGAGTAGTGTGTAAAAACCTGTTGGCCTGCACTTCCTTTTTAAAGACTCTAGTGTGTATTAAACCATTATCTTTACTTAAAGTGATATCAAGAAAATGTATTTTATCTTCCGAAAAATTGTGCTTAAACTTCAAAAAATCAGTGGTACTTCAAGTAATCTATGAACATTTCTAATTCGTCATAATTAACTGTCCATATTAAAAAACATCATCCACAAAACATGTGAAGAAAGGAATGTACTTAACAAGAACATTACTAACATTCAACCCAAACTGACTCTCCCAACAATTTAAAACTAAATTAGCATAAGTATTCACTACTGACGTGGTGGTACAGCAGTAGCATTGTTACCTCACAGCAAGAGGTTCTCCTGTTCGATTCTCGGCTTGGCTTGGGAGTGCCTTCTGTGTGGAGTCTGCATGTCCTCCCCGTGGTTTGGTAGCATTCGAAAGACATGCGTGCGTAAATGGGCGTGCCTTTGTTGAAAGTTGGGCGTCGAGCTGGCACCTCGGCTTTTTGTAAAAATCTACTGCCAATCATTAGTGGACCGGAGTTTCGCTGTGATGACCCCTTACCAGGAAAAAGCCGAAAGACAAACAACAACAACATTTAGTACTGATGTTCCCATGGCATATCCAAACTGCTGATGCTATATCTGTTCATCAAATAAGAATACATTATTCTCCAATACTATCTCAAGTAAATAACAGATGGTTTCAATATTCCTAGCTGTCAAATTTGAGGAGTGACATAGGAACTGTCTAACAGCTTCTACACCAAATGAGTAAGGTATAACAGAAAACAAAGATAATACATATAAAGTTACAAAATAAAAATTAACATTTCTACTAACTTCAAACCATTTATATAACTTTATTAGAAAAACTGCCAGTGTCTTTAATGTAGCTTTTAACCAAAACCAAATAAGGACTAAGCACATGCTCCAAATATACAGATTGGGGTTCCGTGACAACCCTCCACCTGAAACAATAGATCTCATTGGTGGCATCTGGGCATTTTTATGTATCTTGGGGAGACCATACAAAAATGAAGTAACAGGATTTGAGACTGTTAGAAAATTAAACAGATCTAAATCAATATCATCTGACGTTTGCAAGTCATAAATAGCATTTACTCTGTGTATAACACCAAAAAGTTCATCTGAACTAGTCTTTTAAATTAAACAGATCTAAATCAATATCATCTGACGTTTGCAAGTCATAAATAGCATTTACTCTGTGTATAACACCAAAAAGTTCATCTGAACTAGTCTTTTTAAATACACATTTAGCAGATAAAAAATTATACATACAATCAAAATACAAAGTCGTGTTTAAAATTACTATCGCCCCGCCCTTACCGGCCTGTTTAATAATTATATCAGGATTATTTTTCAACTTAGCCAATGCATGTAGCTCAGCCTTAGTCAAGTTATACTTTTTAACATAATCATTTTGTAAATAACTTTCTTGGATCTGCTGTTCACAAATATTCTGAAAAGCTGTAACTATAGGTGCAGTAACAGGAACAAAAGTGCTAGATCTTTTAAGTTTTAGCATCCCTGTTAGTATCTATAAAAGTTTCAAGTTAAGATTATGGGTAAATAATCGCAAATCTGTCAAAGCATCCTCAACAGCATCACTACAACATGGAATAAATTGCAGGCCCTTACATAATAAACTTATTTAATTTTCAGTCAAAATTACATCAGATCAGTTCAAAAATAGTAATCTTCATTTATTTCTTGTTGGTAGATCGATTCCTCATCTGCGGACCGCTGTATTTCCTTCCACTGATTTGTCTTCTTCATTTTGAACTTAAGACAAGGACCTATCATCAGACTATGAATCCTCAATGAAGGAATAGTACAGTTGTGTACCTACCATAAATGTAGATGTTCGAGTGTATTCACTGTTGCAGTCATTACACTTGGGTTATTCTACTGGCAGGCGACCCGCAGTCGGCCCGAGTTCCAAAGTCATGGTCTTGCGTCAGTTGCTGTCACCTCTTCCCTGACGTCAGTGCGCCAGGGGTATAAAAGTTGCAACCGACGCCATTTTCTTCAGTTTTTCTTGCCCCAGATGTCAAGTGCCCCCAGATAGGAAGGTTGAAAAGATATAAATATGCCAAAAAAACATGCATTATATTACTATAAACATTTCCTTAATCTACAAGCAAATACACCACATAGGTTGTATAGAGTTGAGAAGTACAGTAAAGTCCCAGCAAAGAAAAGGGGGATGGTGGGTGGGTAACCTGGACTGCAACAGTGAATACACTCGAACATCTACATTTATGTTAGGTACACAACTGTACTATGTTCATCGTGTTTTAATGTTGCAGTCATTACACTTGGGTAGAATCCCAAAGCTGAGGTTGGGTGGCTGGGTCTAAATAGGATTTAGAGAGGCTAGCAAGCCCTGCAGAACTGCAGTGGCAAAGCCTGCTCTGGTTTAGAGTAGAGAGGTAAGTGACAGTGCTTGGTGAAAGTGTGCACTGAGCTCCAGGTTGCAGCTTCTAAAATGTCTTTGGCTGATACTCCTCTGAGGAAAGCTGCTGAAGTGGCTGCTGCTCTGGTAGAATGAGGCCTAATGTCCTTAGGCACTGATTTGCCATGTTGTGCATAACAGAAGCGGATGCAGTGTCCTATCCATTTCGAGACTGTCTACTTTGTAATAGGCTTTCCTTGTGATCCTGCAACATATGCTACAAACAGTTGCTCAGTTTTTCTGAAAGCTTTTGTTTTGTCCAAATAGAATCTTAGCTGTCTGTGCATATCCAAAGCGTGCAGTAGTCTCTCCCCTTTATTCTGGGGATTTGGATAAAATGTAGGTAAATGAATGGTTTGGTTTAAGGCCACATTGGAGACCACCTTTGGCATGAATGTTGGGTTTGTCCTAAGAGACACCCTGTCCTGATGAAAAATGAGGACAGGTTCCACAGCCATTAATGCCTGTAACTCTGAGACTCTCCTTGCTGAAGTTATTGCTAGGAGCAGAGCAGTTTTCCATGACAGGAATTTTAGATCAGCTGTGCTGGCTGGTTCAAAAGGAGGCAGTGTGAGTTTTTCTAAAACAAAATTGAGGTCCCAAGTAGGTACTGGTGCTCTCCTTGGGGGTCTTATATTTTTTGCCACTCTGAGGTACTGTAGTAGGGGTTCCGTATTGTAATGAGCTGAAATGGCAGAGGCATGGATTTTAATAGATGAGAAAGATAAGCCTTTGTCCAGCATCTCAGTTAGGTATTGTAAAATCTGAGGTATATTAGGGACAAGTGGTTCGAGCCCTTGTGCGTGGTTCCAAGCACAGAATCTCTTCCATTTTTCTGCATAAGACTTCCTATTGCTGGGCCTCCTGGCTTCTAAAATGACATCCATAACAGCTTTACAGAGAGGTGCAGTCTGAGTGGCTACATTATCTGTCATGCTGCCAGGTTTAAGGTTCTGAGTTGACTGTGTAGAATCTGATTGTCTTGTTGTGTCAGATGATGAGGAATTTGAGGTAGAAGCCATGCTGGGCCTTGAGACAAATTCTTTAGGATTGGGTATCAGTGCTGGCGTGGCCAGTCTGGTGCAATCAGGATCATTTTTGGCCTTTCTTGTCTGACTTTTAGTAGCACCTTGGTGAGAAGAGGCATCGGAGGGAAGGCATAGACTGTCAGGCCTTTCCAGCTGAATGATAGAGCATTCACTTTCCAAGCTTGAGAGTGATAAGTTCTTGTGCAAATTTTCTGTATTTGGTAATTGTGAGGGGAGGCAAAGAGATCTATGTCTGGGCGTTCGCATTTCCTCGTTATCATGCTGAACACTTGTGGATTTAGTTTCCATTCGTGAGGATCCATGAGATTTCTGCTTAGTTCGTCTGCCAGTGTATTTTTTGTTCCTGGCAGGAATTGTGCCTGCAGATGTACTTGATAGGTCAGTGCCGTGTTCCACAAAGTCATGGCTTGTCTGCATAGGTGGTAAGAATGTGTGCCCCCTTGCTTGCTTATGTACAACATAACTGTGGTATTGTCCGTCTTTATTAATAGTTGCCCTGGATGTATTAGGTCCTTGAAAGCTGTCAGGGCATTCTGTACAGCTAGCATCTCTTTTTGATTGATGTGAAGATGCATTTGTTCCTTGGTCCACGTGCCCTGAATACATTTTCCTGCCATATGTGCCCCCCAGGCATAATCCGATGCATCTGTTGTTATTGTCTACCTGGCTGTGGGTAAAGTGAAAGGCTGTCCCTTGTTGTGGTGACAGACTTGGGCCCACCATCGAAACTCCTGTTGTAGGCAGGGAATTAAAGTTATGATTGTCTCCAGGCTGTGACAATGCTGAGTCCAAACACTTTTACCATTGTAGTTTCCTCATATGCAGTTTTGCATATGGAATTAGTAGAATGCAGGATGCCATGAAGTCCAGGGCCCACAGAATTTTTCTTGCAGGGAGCTGGGTTTTTGTTTCCATCATTTGAAAGTAATGAGTCAGTTGCCTTTGTTTGTCTGGCGTGAGATAAGCCATCTGGGCAGCTTGCACCCAGGAATATTACCTCTTGAGAGAGCACTAGTTTTGATTTATTTTCGTTTACTGTGTACCCTAGGCAAATTAGCAATCTTTTTACAAATGCCAGATGCTTTAGAAGAATGTCCTTGCTCTCTGCTTGAATAAGGCAGTCGTCCAAGTAAGGATATTTTTGAATTCCTTTTTGTCTGCAAAATGCAATTACTGGTGCCAGGCACTTTGTGAAGACCCTGGGCACAGTAGATAAGCCAAAGGGCAGTGCAGAGAATTGGTAATGCATTGAGCCTGCTATGAACCTGAGGTATCTTCTGCAAGATTGTCTGATTGGAACATGCAGGTATGCCTCCTTGAGGTCCAAAGTAACTAGCCAAGCCTTCTTGCCCAGCATGGGCAGAAGTTGCTGTAGTGTTAACATTTTGAATTTTGGAACATCCAGGAAGGTGTTTAGGATTGACAGGTCCAGCATTGGTCTCCAGGCTTTGTCCTTTCTGGGTACTAAGAAAAGTCTTGAGTAAAATTCTTGTCCTTGTTCTTGCTGTGGAACTTTTTGAATAGCTCCCATGTCCATAAGAGCAGCAATCTGTTTTTGTGCCTCTGCTCATTGGTTTTGTGGCAGGTCTGGCATACCTTTTGGTTTTGGAAGCATGTGGAAGTGGAACCTGTAACCCTGAGAAACAATATTCAGCACCCATTGGTCCTGGGTGATCATGTGGCAATTTTTTGAGAAAAGTGCTAGCTTCCCCCTAGGGGTGCTGTCAAGAGGTAAGTGCTTGGCATTTGCAGAGGGAAGTCATTGGGACTGTTTCCTATAAGGTTGTGATTTGTCTTCCCCTCCTTTGGGGGGCAGAAGCACCCCATTGCTTAGGTGTGTAGGAGCCTTGGGGCTGAGATCTGCCTCTTGGGTGTCTGTATCTGCCTCTTTGTGGCCTGTCTGACACTGGAAAGGACCAATTTTTTGAAGGCCAGTTTCTGCTAAATCTAGGTGGTTGAACCTGTAAGAAATCCTTCACTGTCTGCATTGACTTTGCTTTATCCTCCATTTTCTTTAACACCTCTTCTACCTTAACACCAAACAAAGTATCATGCTGTAATGGTGCATCCAGTAATTTTACTTTAACATGATCAGGTAAACTTTGGTCTTCCAACCAAGCATGCCTTCGAATAACAGAGCCTGTAACTGCAAGAAGCCTCTAATGAATCAAAACCACATTGAAGAGTATGCTTTCCTATTTGTTCAACTGCATGCAATAAATCCTGCATTTCCTTACTGTCAGAACCTTCTGTATTTGAAACCATTTTCTGCTTTAACAAAGACATGAGGTACTGTTGGTATTTAAGCATATGAAACTGACAGTTTAAAGCTCTTACAGCTAAAGTAGCAGAAGTGTAAACTCCCCCCCCCCCCATCTGTCCAGAGCTCTGGAATCCCTATCCGAGGGACAGGATTTTTAGCAGTAGAAGCCTTAACCCCTTTAGGACCCTGGGAAATTGTTTCTGGGTCTGCAGTGGGGTTTTTGTAAAGAAATTTGTGAGAGTCAGGGACTCTGTAGTACCTGTCTGGCTTGACTGGTGCAGGGGGTAAAGAATCAGGAGACAGACTGGATTCGGAAAAAACATCATCAACAATATCACGCACAGGGGGAATAGCCAGGGGCCTGTGCTGAGGCAATAAAAGGAAGTCTCTGAGCCTTTTCTTGGATTCAGAATAATCCTGGCTCTCCCAATAGAAATGCTCCCTCATGGTGTGCAGGGTTTCCCCAAAAGAATAATCCTCAGGCGGAGAGGCTGAAGGTATGGACTCTTCTGCATCAGAGTCCTCATAGGGAGGGAGAGAGTATCCCTGATCAAAAGAGGAATCAGAGGAAATGGAAACCTGGTCAGAGGAGTCATAATCAGTGTCTTGCCTAGACCTTTTGTCAGGAGGGGGATGGGAACCCCTGATTAAGGTAAATAGGTCTTCGGCCATTTTAAGCATCTGTTTCTTTGGCATGGATGACTGTTCTGGAGAATGCTGTACTTGTTTCCTTGTCTTTAATGGTGTTTTTGACTTTGTCTTTGCTGCTGTAGTAGGCTTAATTGTAAGCTGTGAAGGTCTGAAAACACCCTCAGAAGCCGATGCCTGCTCAGCGGCTCCGGACCTATCTGAGGGAATAGTTTCCGTAAGCCCAATACCTTGAGTATCCACAGGCCTCGGTGTCTCCACGTGGCTGTCGGTTACGGTCTGTGGCTCTGAGGTAGCGGGTGTCAGGGGCTGCGAAAGCACCTCACTGAGAACCGGCGACTGGCCTAGAAGAGGCTTCGTCGTCGGTTTTGGACCTCGGATGCCTGTCCATTTCTTTGTCTTTGCATTTTTTATAAATTCCGGTCGTCGGCTGTTCCGACGGCATTATGTAATTAAATCTTCATCCAAAATAATGTAAAGCAAAATCAAACCGACGTTTAATAGTTTGTTTATTGAATCTAGCACAAAACCGACAACTAGTAACGTCGTGGTCAGGGCCTAGGCAAGAAATACAGTAAGAGTGAAAGTCCTTATGAGGTATTTGCTTCCCACAAGAAATACAATTATTAACTTTTACTGACATCAGTCTGGAGCAAGAAAAAGTTTCCCCAATGGGGTACTTAGCTTTATTGAAGACTTCGGTTCTGAAACTCAATTTTGAAAATCTCAGGAGTTGGCCGACCGGCACTTGAGAACTGCTTTTGCTTTGGGCACCACACAGCAAGAAAGACAGAAGAAAATGGCGTCAGTTGCAACTTTTATACCCCTGGCGCACTGACTTTAGGGAAGAGACGACAGAATTCCTCCAGGGCCCTCTGAGATGATCAACTATGGTTCTCCCTCGATGTCTGGAGCAACCGACGCAGGACCAAGACTTTGGAACTCGGGCCAACTGCGGGTCGCCTGCCAGCAGGATAACCCAAGTATAATGACTGCAACAGTGAAACACAATGAACATCGCATTCCCTAGTCCATTTGGAAGGATATGAAGGCCAAGGGGGAACAGGCACAGAAACTCCTTTGAGAAGCTTCAGGGTCATTAAGGCATTAAACAGGCCCTGAGTAAACTCCTGCCATTCCCCTTAAGGATCCTTATGGTGAAAAGAAAAATGCTTAGTCTTCTGCTTTTTCTTGGTAAAGACATCAGCCCTAATAAACACCAGGGGTTCCAAACCTTGAAGAGATTCAATAACAGTAACTGGAACCTCTTCCCTGACCAGAATCTGCAGAATTCCTCCAGGGCCCTCTGAGATGATCAACTATGGTTCTCCCTCGATGTCTGGAGCAGATACCTGCAAAGCCTCAGAGAATGTGTGAACAAAGGATCCATGCCCACCTCCGACAGATTCGCAGCAGAGGAATCTGATGTAGACACTGGACAGCCTACAGAGTTATCACCTGCTTCTACAAAAACATCCAGTGGAGGCTGGAGAGCCAAAGAATCCAGACAAGATTTATTAGCCTTCTTCTTAATTAATGGTACTCCAATGTTAGAAGATTCTGTCATTATACCCTATGGTAACAGTTTAATCCTCTGGTTCTCGACACAGATGGCCAGGGAAGACAATCAACTTCTAAGCGTGTTAGGCACAAATGCTACAGGATGTATGGTCGTGGCAAACACCCAGACAAAAAAGACACAGTTTATGCTGATTCTTAAGGGGAATCTGCCTCCCATACTGATATTTTCCCTTCTTGGATGACATGAACATTTAGGTAACCAAAACAGAACAAGACCCAAAAAAAAAAAAGACTCCAATGAGGCACTTATCTGACAGATAGGTATTCAGCTTGGCAAAAGTGCATTCAGACCAAACAGTGATGATGGCGTTCAGACTGGAGGCAAAGCAGTACTGGGTAACTATGTCCATACGTCATCTTTATGTCCTACATCCTGAATAGGAAGCATACATGTGATGTACAGCACATACAAGTAGTAAAGGTTTTGGTATACCAGCTGGACTTTGGGCTATCCTTGTTAGAAGATCCCTATGGTGAAGAATACCGCAACAATGACACAGAAAGACATCTATACCATTATCTGAGTCTGTTAAAAAAAATATAAAGTGGGGTCTACTCTGACAATTACATATTAGGTAATGTACTAACAGGAAAAGAGTACCCAATTAGGCTTGCCCACATACTTCTACAGACTCATGTGAATGACTAATCTTGCTGTAGGCATACTGTTCATGGCCTCTTGCACTACTTTTTCCAGCTCTTGCATTCAGAACCTAAGTCTAATCCTTAGTGTGACCTGAATATGTACACTAAAACTGTGGCTGTGGCTTCAGAGTCAGTTTACGGTCTTCAAGAAAGTATTTCTTACTATAGTTCTCTTTTCTGACTTTTGTACCCATTTGCTGATTTTGAAGACATTCCGAGCTAAAGTCCAATTGTAACTGTAGACCACTGATGTCTCACTATTGTATTAAGCTGCTGCAGTGACAACCAAGCCAAATCATTTGCAGTATGCTGTTGTGGTTGTGCCTGACCCAAATCATTTGTACTAAGCTGTTGTGGTGGTGCCTGACCCAAATGACTTGTACCAAGATGCTGTTGTGTCATTCAGCCAAGCTGGGAGTCGCTAAGTCACATATCTTTTAGCTGTTGCTACATTTTTTACTGACATTTCTTTTCTTCATTTATTGAAACCATATGTGTATAATTGTAACTCTGCTGCTTTGACTGCTCATCCTCATCTTTTAGAATAGAGACCCTTCCTGCAAATTCCTTTATTTTTATTCACAGTACCCCCTATTTCACAAGGCACTAATTATCATAAAGTCAAAGTTTACCTCAACAACTGTTGCCAGCCTGTTGGCCAGAACCTTTTCCTCTCTCATGTTACCATATTTTTAGGCAGGGTCAGTTTCCTCAAATTGCCTACATAGTCAATTAAAAAAAGAAGTTATGCATTTACCATAACGTTCTGTCTTATTGATCCTTGACATATGGGTTTGGTTCTGAATATTGGAATTGAATCAGCTGCTACTACAGCCCGCAAGACCCAAAAAACTCTAGAGCTTAAGTCCTACCCAGAATGCTTCTCTCTAGTTTACCTAAGATCGAGTTTGCAGATAAAAATGACAGAAATATAATCCTAATAACACCTTTATAGAGACCATATCTGGTGTCATAGATGAAAAAATGTACAACTAGGACCATAATTCGTTCTACCAAGAGGTCTGAATGGAAGAGAGATGGAGGATGGGGGGGGTCAAGGATAAACGAAGATCGATAACACAGATGGAACGTTATGGTACTAAGTACATAACTTCTTTATCTGATGTTGTCAAGCTTCATTTAATCCTTGACATACGAGATACAGTCCCCAACTACCTTAGATTTTGGGAGGACTCATAGAAGGATTTTCCTGAGCATCATAGAACCAAATGACACTCTTCCCCTAGAGAGTAAATCCAATTTGTAATGAGTAATAAAGGTATGTGGGGAAGAGCATGTAACTGCTGCACAAATTTAGTCCATGGATGCCTTAGAATGAAAAACTGCTGAATTAGCTATAATAGAGTATGTCCTAACAGGCCTGGCTAATTTGACTTTCCTCTTGTTGTATATGAAGGATATACAATCTTTTAGCCATCTAGATAAGGCACCCTTGGATACTGGCATACCCATTCTGGTAGCTGAAAAGGAAAAAAACAGTTGGTCAGATTTTCTCATGTCTTGTTCTCTAAAGATAAAAACACAGCTGTCTATGAGCATCCAATAAATGCAAACGGTATTCACCTTTGTTTGACAAAATTGGGAAAGAATACTGGTAGACTGATTGACTGATTGATATTTGTTTCTGACACCACTTTTGGTAAGAATGAAGGGTTCGTTCTCAAGGAGACCCTGTCTTTGTGAAATAACAAATATGGTGATTTTCAAGATAATCCTTGAATTTCTGAAATTCTTCTGGCAGAGGTAATCGCTACCAGAAATACAGTTTTCCAAATTAAGAATTTCAGGTCACAGTTAGCAGCAGGCTGAAAGGGGGAAAACTATTGGCTGTAACACTAAGTTTAGATCCAAAGGTGCAAATGGATCCTTACACAGAGGCTTTAACATCAAGGTGACTTTTAAGAATGCTTTGCAAAGTTTATAAGAAATTAATGAATATTTTTGAACCCATTATGAAAATTTGAAATAGCAGCTAGATGAACCCTGACAGTAGAGCAATAAACTCCTTCTTCAAAGAGCAAAGCTAAAAATTCTAAGACTTTGTTGATACGACCGGAGAAGGGGTCAATGTTATCATAAGACCAGTATGAAAATTTCTTCCACTTACTATTATAATGTTCTTCTGGTGGAAGGTTTTATGGGATGCCAACAGAATTCTATGAACTGCAGAAGACAGATTATTATGCTTGGCAATCAAAGGAACTGAAGAAGCCAAGCTGTGAGCATGAGGTTTTGAAGATTTGGGTGAACTAATCCCTCTGGATGGGACACGAGATGTGGATCTGGGCCCAGAGTCCACAGCCATTGAATCAGACAAGGCCAAGGAAAGGGGAACCAAATCTGCTGAGGCCAGAAGGGAGCATGGACCCGATTGCTTTCTTTAGAAATTGAGGAATTAATGGAAATGTGGGAAAGGTGTACAGAAGTCCGGAGGGCCAAATGTGCAGGAGAGTGTCTCCCGGGGATTCCCCCAGAGGGGGGAACAAGTGAAAAGTAGCTATAACACTTGTTGTTCAGGGGTGATGCAAACAGGTTGCAGCAAGACTGGCTCCAGCAGTGAAAAATCTTTTCTGCCACTTTGAGACTGAGAGACCACTCATGAGGCAGGAGAATGCATCTGCTCAGTTTGTCTGCTATCACATTGGAACTACCCGGAATATGCATTGCTATCAGAAAGCGGTTGGAAGAGATCACCCACTGCCAAATTCTGAGAGCTTCTTGACAAAGGGGGTAAGACTTGGTTTCTCCCTGCTTGCTGATGTATCCCCCATCTGGGAGGCGTCCATGATCACTACGACTTGGAGTTGACGCAGGACAAAGGGGGGGGGGGGCCCAAGAGAATTTCCACTGGCTGAATCCACCAAGCTAGGCCTTTCTTGCAATGATTGGTAATTAAAACTTGATCTGATATTGGTTGATGCAGAATGGACCACTGACTTGCTAGAAGCCACTGTAGAATTCTCATGCAAAATCTTGCTAGGGGAACCAACGTAATGGCTGCTGCCATCGAACCTAAGGCTTACAAGACTAGACGTGTGGCTACTCTCTTGTTTCTGACAATCTTTTTCACTTGGGCCTTGATCTTTTGCAATCTTAGATAAGAAAAAGAAGCTATGCAAGGCAAGTATTGGTATTTAGTATCGCTCCTACGAGCTTTAAATTTTGTGTAGGAGTCAGTTGAGATTTTTTGTAATTTACAGTAATCCCCAGGTTGGCGCAGGTCTGGAGAAAGTAGTCTCTTGCTTATTCTAGTAGACGCCCGGTGGAAGCAGTGATGAGCCATTCGTCTAAATATGGAAACACCAGGAATCCGTGAAGGCTCAAGTGAGCTGCTAACACTGCCATGTATTTGGTGAACACCCTGGGTGCTGTGGGCTGTGGTGACGCCAAATGGCAGAGCTCTGAAGTAATGATGACCGGCTCCCAGCTGGAAGCGGAGAAATCTCCTTGAGCACTTGTTCATTTTTATGTGGTAATATGGTTCTGGACATCTATCGAGAACATCCAATTGTCTTTCCCTAGCAATGGGAAAACAGACTGAACCGTGACCATCTGGAATTTTGTATGTCAAACGTCTTGTTCAAAACCCTTGGATCCAAAACTGGTTTCCAATTCCCTGTCTTCTTTGTCACTAAAAAATCTAGAGTAAATTCCGGATTCTATCTGGTCTGGCGGGACTTCTTGGATGACTCTTTTTTTTCTATTGGTTTTTTGAATTTCTAGAATTGCTGGTTCCCTCTGACTGTGTGGAATGCTGAGGATACTGTTGTAGTTGTGGGGAAAAGAAAGGAAGGGTATAGTGTATCCTCTAGTTAAAATCCTTTGCACCAAAACATCTGAAGTTATCTGGAGCCAGGTGTGTCGGTACAAGGACAGACGCCCCCAACTGGTTCCAGAGGAAAGCAATTGCTCCTCCTTTTAGGAGCGCTTGTAAGGTTTCCCAGGAAAGGTGTCCCTGGTACCCTGACTTTGTAGGCCACCTCTGCCACGTGGATGGCGTCTTCCATTAAAGCTTCCCCCTCTGCCCCTTAGGGAGCCACTGCCACATGTGTCCTGGAAGGGCCCTTGGAACTTTTCGAACCACATTTGCCCACTCCTCTGGTTCCTGGAATAGGGCTGTTGAGGGGTAGAAAAACATATGCCCACTGCATAAAGGGTCTTTCCATTTTTTTCATACCTGGACAAAGTTTATTGAACTTTAGGGCCAAAAAGGGAAGATCTATCAAAGGGGGCATTGAGGAATGAAGAGTTGAATAGCTCCGTAAATTCCCACACTGACACAAATGTTCTCAAGGAAGGGCTGACACAGACAAATTGGTGTCATGGACAAAAACTAAATGCCAAGAAATGCATAATAGTATCCTTTGGAATGTCATCCACCCCTGGTAACTATCATATTGACAATACACCCCTTAGAGCTGACCCAGCAGTCAGGGACTTAGGGACACAGATAGATAGTAATCTAGCTTTTGACCATCAAGTGTCTACAGTAGTGAGGAAATCCTTCTATGCTGCACAACTTATACACAAAGGTATGGCATCTAAGTCCAAGGAAGTCATTGTTCCACTGTATTTGACATTCATCAGACCTGTAATTGAGTACAATACCCACTTTGGTATGTACCTAACCAGGCATATCCAACAACTGGAATGTTCACAGAGGATCCTCACTAAAAGAATACAGGGTGTAAGTAAAATATATTTTGCAGACCGCCTCAAGGCCCTATCCTTGTATTCTGTCTCTTGCAGGTTTTTGAGGGGAGATCTATGCCTGGCATACACAGCATTTTCAGACCCCCCCCCCCTCTAATGGACCTCCTGCATATCCACAAAACAAACAGCACCAGAATTATCCATTCTAAAGACTTAAACCTTGCCTGTGACATAAACAGGACCTGCTGGAGAGATAGGGATGTATCCCAGAGACTACCCCATCTATGGAACAGGCTCCCTCATCCATATGAAGCAGAGTTCCTCCCTAACCCAATTCAAGTGCAACTTGGACAATTGGATGGGGAACAGGAAATTCATCCCTGGTTTGGCACCTATGTCTCTAATAACCTATAAATGGTTCATCTCCCAAACTTCTGCTTACACTTATCAAGGGTATCAGAACTTGTTTGAGACTTGGGATGCATAGCTAGGCCTAAAAAGGCCCTTGTGGTCATTAGCCTAGTAAGCACATCCAGGCATGTCTCCTTATGGCTATGCCCGATCCCACTGCTCTAGTCGTCTCTTCGCCTGCATGTGCTATGAGCCTCATGGATGAATGCAAAATGGACTCTAGGATGGCTAGCTGAGAAGCAACCTTAATTTGGACCTCATCAGATACAGCTCCTGTCAAGGTACCTGATAACTCATCAGATCCCTTTATAGCACATTTCACCAGACGTCAAAGTTCAAAGACCATAATGCAAAGGTTGATGAAGCATAAACTCACTTGTCAAACCTGTCCATCACCTGAGACTCTCCATTTTGAGGATGGATAGTGGAACTTTTCTCTGCCAGTTCCTTTTATGTGGCTGCCGCTGCCACCAAGGCATCCATTGCCAATCCCTTAGCCCAAAACCGATGATACTGGGGAGCAGTTAGAATTTTGTCTGGTCTCTTAGGGATGGGTTTTACGGTGTCGGAAGCCTTCCATGCCCTCTGCAAGATCAACTTAATGAGCTCGTCAGCAGGCAGAGTTACCCAAGAGGTAGATAGTCGGGCATCGAAGGCTTGCAGGTACACTGATTCCTCCCAGGAGGGATGTTGGGATGTCCAGCTACCCCTCTGCTTAAAAAGTTCATGGATATCCCCAAAGAAAACATTTTCCAGGGGTGACCGAGAGAAACCGTCCCTTCATCGCAATCAGTGCCCTCTGTAATGGATTCCTCTGGGGAATTTAGGCATTTCCTCTTACACTTCCTCTTCTGAGGAACCTCTTCAGTGGGATGATCTGAAGAGGTGTCAGAAGAAGCTAAAACATGAACAGGTGACTCCTGCAGCTTCGGTTCTTGCTGTCCCAGTGTTGGAGTTGGTAGACTATCTGGATGTGGGGGAGGACCAGGAATCTACTCTGACAGCTGTGATGATGACTGAATACCCACAGAAGACAGAGCCCTTCCCATGGCCTGGAAAGCTAGTCCCCCCTGAAGAGGGAAGAGAGCTTAGAATTGAGAAAGACTGCCCTGGAACCGTGGTCTCCAACCGCTCCTAAAAGACACCCCCTGACTCCGGAGTCAAGCTAATGCATTCTGAAGCTCCAAGGTGCAATGACGGCTCCGAAAAAATTGGAGTGGAGTCTCACCCCTCAGAAAAGACAGTGCAGCCCTGACCCCAACAGGTCTCCAGATCTGAAAAGGTCGAAGAGCTCAGGGTTGGAATCTGTACCAGAGATGGAGATCTAGTCGGAACTGAAGCAGTCAGCAACAGTAAGGTCTGAGATGGAATCTCTAATGCCTCAGAGGAGGTCAGAGAAGGAAGACTAGTAGGGGTTGAAAAAGGAATGGTTCCAGCACCGGAAGGGGCTAAAACTGAGAACATACCTAAGATTCCCCTTACCACAAGGAGATGATCTACCAATCTCAACACATCTATTTCTGTCAGACTTTTGGTGGAACGGATACACTAGGTAACTGAACTGAAAGTATCTGGTCCTCGGATGGTCTAGATACAAGAATTCAACACTTTCCATATGTACTGTAGATGTCGGTACTGGGAAACAGACGGTACCAAGACCATCGATTCTGTGGAATGGCTTTGAGTCTGTGCTGACAACTTTGGCTTCAGTGAGTGAGAAACTGTCAGCACCAAAGGTGGTACCAAAGCATCCTTTAAAGTCTGTTCAGGTTCTGCTGAAACAGGGGGATCTGATGCCTTAAGTCTTTTGATAGGTGAATCGGTGGGGGAAGCTGGCATCAATTGACTCCTTTTCTTGGACTTGTCAGTTCTGAAAGAAGACGAAGAGGAGGAGAAATGGGATAAAACATTGGTTTTACTTTTATTCTCCTGACCAGAAATGGCCTCTTCAAAGGCAAATTTTAACATCCCTTTCAAAATTAGCTTATTTTTCCTTTCTACCTGGGCCCAGTGACTGAAGCTATGGCAGATAGAACAATCTTCCTGTAAGTGCACCTGGCCCAGGCAGTAAGCACAGAGAAAATGGCCATCGGAATTTGGAAACTTTCATTCACATTTGAGGCAATTCTTGAACCCAGAAGCACCTCTGCCCTTATCAGCCATGACAGCTAGAATAAAACAGGTAAACATGACCACACATACACACACAGACACACACTATATACTCAGAGAAAGATTTAAACACTACAGAGGTAGAAGTACACTCAGTTTCTTCTTTTTTAAGGTATAGAAAGGAAGGAGAATCAAAAAGGAATGTGTGTGTATATATATATATATATATATATATATATATATATGTACATATATATATATATATATATATATATATATATATATATATGTATATATATACATATATATAGTCTACCATCTATGGAAGCAGAGAGTACCAAAAGGTACAGAAAGAAAGACTACCAATGATGGTAGATAAGAAAAAACACCAAAGTGTTAAAAAGGGATACAGGCAGGGGCTATTTGAAATGGGTAACTATAAAGGAAAGGCAACAGTAAATATTAAAGCCAGAAAAAATCCCAGTCCAGGTTAGGCAGAGTCCCTCATTGACTCTCTTCAAGAGGAATCTTGATGAGTGGATGGGAGATCGTAGGTTTACCCCAGGTATCACTTCTGTGTCACTGTTAGACAGAGGCACAGTATACTAACCTCGAAAAAGGGCATAGCAAAATAAATTTAAATTGGGTGGCGAAAGCCAAACACATTCTGGCTAGGCTTATAAATGCCCTAGGGCAGATAGCCTAGTATGAACCTATGAACCTATAAAAGGTAACAAGCTATAGTAATACTGAAAAATATATAAGAAATAAATCATTTAGCTCGAGACCTATGAGCGACACGTCTGTCTCAGGAAGTGACAAACGAGATCTGAGGTAAACTGGGAGGAATATTCTGGGTAGTACTTAAGCCTGAGTTTTCTTTTTGTTCTCACAGGTTGTAGTAATGGCAGAGTCAGTTCCATTATTCAGAACTGAACCCATATGTCAAGGATTAAATGAAGAGTGACAACATCAGATTCAAAACTATATAAAGGTAGCACTGCTCAATGCTAGAAGATTTAACAAGAAGTTGTACTCTGTACAGGCATTGCTAATTCTTGAAAATATAGACATCTGTGTAGTTAGTGAAATGTGGTTTTAAAAGAGTAATAGCACCCCCACTTTGCAGGGCTTCAATGCCTACCACTCTTTCAGACCAAACATGGAATATGGTGATGTTATTAGAGGAAGAGTGTTTATATTCCTACGAAGTCAACTCTCCTCCAGACTTATAAGCTAAGACAGTGACCTTGAACTTTTCCATGGGTTTTTCATAGTAAACAGCACTCAGTAAAATATTATTGCCAATTACATCCACCTTACCAGCAGTTCAAGAGTCATATCTAAACAAACTGATATCCCTCCAATTGAGCTAGACACTACTCTCTTGAAAGCCTTAAACTAACAAATTTATACTACCTCTAATAAATAGGCACAAACATTCCAAGATTTCATCAACATTAGCTCCCTAGACCAACTGGTTCATGTCCCGCCTAGAGGTTCAGAAATACTGGAAGGAGTTCTCAGCAATATTGCGATCCTATATTCAACATGTACTGTTACCACACCACAGGTGAAATCTGAACACCATTTAGTAACGCTCACTATGAGGTAAAACGTAACTTACCACAAAACCCTTCTATCTTTAAAAACTACTCTACGGCAAACTAATCCAGCTGATAACCTAATAAAATGTAAGCATCTTCCTCACCCTGATGTCCCCATTTTTAAATGACGCTATATTTGCGGATAACTTCTATGCCCAACTCAAAGCTTGCAACAAGGTATCTGTCTCTATAAGACAAATACGCTAAATTCAGGAATAAACCCCTATGGTAAAACTATAGTAACAACTATACAACATAAGGAAAACACTCATATCATAAAAAAATCTAAGTTAATACCCCAATATTTAGATCAACAAAGAACTCAGAAACCAAATCAAATCCTCCAAAACTAAATAGAAACTGAGAATTGCTAACTCTGCTAAGGAAAACCACAAAGCATTCTTCAGCTATGTAGAGGTGATGACCAGTAATGCTCAGAGCTAATATATAACACTTAAGCATCTCCTGAGGAAACAGCCAACATATTAGTACAGAAATTCAGCTTTGACTTTAAGCCTGTGTTTCCCCACAATTTATTACTAAACCCACAGCACACCATCTGATCACCTCCAAAGAAGTCCAGAATGCTCTCTCTAAAGCCACAAACCCTTGCTCCATGGGTCTTGATAAGGTGCCAAGCTGCATTCTTATCAGCAACAGAAAATGTCAGCAGAGTCACTACTAAGCCTATTCAACCTCAACTTCTCAAGTGGACTCATACTTGAAGAATGGAGATTTGCAGTAGTCATCTCACACTAGAAGGTGTGGGGGAGATCCACTACTGATGTAATTTTACTTTTATTTTATTATTACTTAACATTTGTTTACCGGGAAAGTCTGACTTGGAAGAAAGCCCATTTTCAGTGGAGGCCTGGGGAGAAATGCTCCAGACGCATGTCTTTGTAATGTGGGAGGAAACCGGAGTACCCGAAGAAAACCCAGATGAATGCAGGGAGGACATGCAGACTCCAGCTGAGAATCGAACTGGAGAACCTCTTGCTGTGAGGCGACAACGCTACCGTTGCACCACTGCGCCATCCAAATAAACTATAGATCTATAAGTCTCATCAGCCTCATCTATAGCAATGGAATGAATAATTATGGAACTTGCCAACATGTACATAGGTAGACTACAAGCTCTGAACCTAAGCCAGGGTTTGTTAAAGGCATATCCTGCCACCTGAACCTTGTGAGTTTCTTTGAGTACATCACTGATACTTTAGAGTCAGGCAAATTGGTTCACAATGCCTATCATGACCTGGTCAAGGCCTCTGTTACCATTCTACAGTCTGGAGTTACTGACAAGCTAATTAGCTAAACAAACTTAATGTAAACCCCTATGTTACCTGCTGGCTAGCAAACTGTCTAATAGACTCCAATCTATTAGTGGGGGAGACTCACAATCGTAAAATAGAGAGTTAGCAACAGTGCCCCCCCAGGACTGGTTCTAGAACCACTTCTCTTTGATATTTACTTTCCTGATGTCAAGGCTGTCATCACGTGCATATGGCTGACCAAGTTTGCAGATGACTGCCACGATGTAGCTGTCATTAACTCCTCAACTGACTTTCAGATTCTTCAGGAGAGACGCTCACTCTCCTGTAAGCGGTGCCTGGATCATGGCTTAAAACTAAATGCCAAGAAATGTAGCATGTTGGCCTTTAGCAAAACTGGATACTCATGCATTTACCACAATGTGACACCCCTTTGAAAGATGACTCAGCCATTAAGCACCTGGATACTTTCGTTGAAAACAACCTATCCTTTGATCACTATGTATCCGGTGTTGTTAGGAAATCCTTTTATCTAGGCATACTAATTCACCAAGGTTACTTCTTACAGATGTAAGGAAGTTATCACCTCTCTCTACTCCATCATTAGGCCTGTAACAAAGTAAACTGGCCCCTTTGATATCTACCTACCTAAGCATCTGACCCTGCTTGAGAGATCACATGACATCCTCACTAAGATAATTAACAGTGTATCTTCCTTAGCTACCTAGACAATCTTAAAGCGTGCATTTTCTCTCTTCCGTAGAGCTGCTTCAAAAAATGGTAGAGATAGCAGAGAGTGTGCAGAGAAAAAAAAACTGACATTCTGCTGTACCAGAGAAACTGGAAGGAACAGACTATGTTAAATTTGTGAAACCACAAATAAGCAAGTGGACTGGTATTTCACAGCAGGAGTTGTTAACTGAAAGGGCACCTACAGTATATACTACAAACCTGGCTATGAGAAAGCAGCCAAGACTTGTATTAGTAAAGATGCAATCATACTAGCAGAGCAGTTGATCTTGTCAAAACTGAAGCAGAAGGGAAAAGTATTAAAATGGAGACAGCATAGTGTTTGTGGAAAGTGATTATTCAAAGTAAATGAGGCAGAAGAGAAGCAAATTTACTGCAGCAATCAGAGATGTCGAGAGGCAGGTATGAGATTCCAGCTGATGTATCCAGCTGTCTTCAGAATATTTTTCCTGAATTATCAAAGACATTTTTGGATGCAGATCAGGCTAAAGAGGAAATAAAAAAGTTTATTCAGCAAAAAGTGAGCCAGCAAATAGAAGGGGACATTGTTTCTCACTCTTTTGACAATAAAGCTCAGATAGAGACTGTCAGTGAAACCTTTTCCAGTGTTCCAAAAGTAAATGATTCAGATACAGAAAAAAAAGCACAGGAGTTAACTAACAGAATCTGTAGTACCTTGTACTTGAAAGAGAGTTTGCTTTTGGGAGATAAAGATGAACAGATAGAAGACAAGTAACACTGAGATTAGTGAATACACTGTAGAATATAGAACATCTACAACATTTCAGAAATGTAGCTTTGCAAAAAAAGTGGCTGAAAAAGAATGGACTTGAACTGAGTTTGTTAAATTTGTAAAGCATATACCCCACTTTATGTCATTAATGTTTAAAAGGACACTAAAAGGGGAAAGATAAGTGTTAAGTAAAACATTTTTGTTCTTAGTATTTTAAATATACAAATTTCATGATATAAACTGCATGTTATATATAGTAAAGCAGTTTTGTTTAGTACGTAGTCAAGGATAGTTTAAATGCAGTGATGTATTTTCAGTGACTGCTGTACGTGTTAAAGATGTTAAAGTAAAAAAAGTACTTTTTAGTTGAAATAAATATACGCTTTACAGTATAAAAAGAGAAGCAAGGCTTGACAAAAGCAATTTTACTGTGAATATGCTATTATCTTGGGCTGATGAGGAGGAAGGGTGTAAAGTGCACTGATTATATTACATGTGGAATTAAGATATTTTCTTATTTTACAAGGGTGAATGTCTAGATTAGTGTTCTTGGCTTAAGCAATAAAGTGTTTTTGCAAGCAATTAGGTTTGAAAAATAGGACAAAATGACGAAATCCATGAAAAATGCTAAGTTTCTTACATTTATAAAGACATCAGCTTGTTTTTTCATTAGCAAATGTTCAGTGGGAGAAAAGATGTCTGCAGTTGAAGGCAGTTATACATTCTGTTCTGACTGAAAATGGCAAATATTCTTTTACATGGAGTGTCTGCAGGTGAAACCAATTAACTTTGATATTTCTGAGCAGTCTCTGCTATGGGAAATGCAACATTTAAAGGTGCAGTGGTAAGTTCAGTGAAATATAAAATCTCAAATTATGGGAAATGAACAAGAGATAGCAGCTTCCCTTGGAGCTTTAATACCTAAATGTATTTACTGAAATAGTGCACACTTTAGTTTTACTTAAGATAGGCAGTACACATTTTCTGAGAGCATAAAAAATGTTTTTCACATCTGGGAGGGGAATAGACATAATAAAAGAACAGACAGCAATCAGTGCAGGTGGGAACACATGCTGTAGCATGCACTGTGGCATGGATAACCTTAATTTTAGGTTAGGTAATGCCCATGGGTGCAGCTGTCAATTTGGGGCAATTGTTCCTATGTGGATGGTTAAATTTATTTTTTAAGATCTACACAGGTCTGTGTGCTTGTTCTAAGTTAGAAGGGAATGGGGTGTTCTGAAAATGTATCAACATTTTTGTTTGATGACTGCCATGAAAGCAAAAAGTCTTGAAAAATGTGACATATGTTCAAATAGAGATGAAAGGAAACAACTGTACAAAAGATCCACCTGCCAAACAGTATGTGCATGTAACATAAACGTTGAAAATAAACATTGAAAAAACTACAAGTGTAATAGGTAGGAACAATAGCTTTCTATCATAATGGCTATGCTACCCATATTATTCTGGAATGTAAATGACCTTACATGTACAAACTAAAAAGAAAGAGTATTGAATTATATTAAGAAATATAGAGTGCAAATGGCAATGCTGCAGGTGACATATTTAGAAAGAAATGAGCATATGGATTTGACAAAAATATTTTCAGAATGGATATTCAGCAGACTATCAGTGACAAAGTAACACAGTAGTAGTTACACTAATTGCTAGAGGGACTCCAGTAGTGACCGGAGATTAACAACAAGACAATAATGGTAGATTTGCAAACGTAAGGGGCTACTGGCACAGGAGAAGGATTACGCTGGCACATATGTATATTCCACCAAAAGCTGCTATTAGGATGCTTAAGAAAATTTTCAGAGAAATAATCAGCTTTCAGTAGAGAATATTACTTAGGGTTGGGGACTGGAACTTGATTTGCAACAGTGAGGTTGTATCAGGGGGAATATAGAAGAGAAAATATAGTTTTATAGGCAAGTACTAGACAAGCTGGCCTTATGGGCTATTTCCACTTCAAATGTGAGAATCAAACCCTATACATTTTGTCTGTGAGGTAAACACTTCAGACATCATACCAACCTACCCTATAACAAAAGTGGGTAGATTTCTGATGAAATTTGGGAAGGAAGACAGCAATTCAGTAGCAGGAACTCAAAACAGAATTTACATATTATTCCATAAGGTACAGTAACTGGGCTAGACTAGACAGGAATTATATTTCAACAGGAACACATGCATTTAATTGGAAGCTTATACATACATACACTACTTCAGATAATGCACTAATAAAATCTGCAAAAAATGCAGGGTAATGAAGTAAAAATAAAACACTAGTGCTTTACCACCAACCTGTTAAAAAGAAAGGAAATTATTAGGGAAGACAGAAATCTCTTTAGAAGTTATAGCTAATGAGTGGGATAAACAGAAAATAGAGTTTAAAAATGTGGTAGACATAAAAAAGAAAGAACTACGATTAAGAAGTAACAGAAATTACTTAGGTGCTGACAAATGTTAAAGTACTTCAGAATAAGGGTAATCGTGAGAACAAGAAGAGATCTGAATGAAGAGTTCTAAGGAGAAAATAGAGTATTTGGATAATATGCATGAGTTTAGAAAGCTGCCATTAAACTACCTTCTGATAAGAACTCCTGAACAAAACACATATGACTTGGGCAACAAAAGGTATAAAGGTCTGTTGCCAAACTTAAGGAGCCAAGAATAATAAAAACAAGAGATCCTGTAGAGGTACTACACAAAATCTGGAATTTAAAAAAAAATTGCATAAAGTATTGAAAAGTGGAAAACAAAAAAAGAGCACAAATGGAAATATTTATGGAAGACTTAATTATGCCAAGATTAGAGACAGATGAAGCTCAACAAACAACAGTTAAGACAGTAAGAGATGATATAAAAACGGTGATGTATAATCAATCTTTGGGAAAGTCTCCAGGAACAGATGATATTCCTGTGGAAGTTGGAAGTTAGGAGGGAAGAAAGTGCTTAAAGATCTGAAGGATTTTGTTTAAAAGTATTTTAAAGGAAGGAGAAGCACCAACACCTTGGAAGAAAGCTGTGCTGGCTGTAATACCTAAAGATGGTAAAGACCCATCAGACCCAGCTACACATAGACCCATTTCAATTTTTAACCATGATTATAAAGTTTTATGTCTACACTAGCTAAAGAATGGTAAAAATGCTGACAAAATTGACAGATATGGATCAGTGTGGTAGTATGGAGGGGAGGCACACATCTCACAACATTAACAGAACAATGATGATCCAGGGAGGGAAGCAGAATGTAAGAAAATACAACTGTGATTGGTGAGTCTTGATACAGAGAAAGCATTTGATAAGAGTAAACTGGGATTTTATGAGTAAGAAAATGGTAGCCTTTGCATTCCTTGATACAATAATAACATTAAATAGGTGGATATACGAAGGATCAGAGGTAAGAATTAAAATGGGACTGTTCTGCTCTGATAAGATGTGTTTCAGCAGAGGAACAAGGCAGAAGTGCTCTCTTTCCTCTTTATTTGCTTCATATTTAAAGCCATAGAAAAGAAAATAAGGGACTTAAAAATTCAAGAATATAAATCATAAAGTAATCAAAAACTGTTGGCTTTATCTGAAAATGATATTATTTTGTACCTGATAAATCCAGGAAAGGACATCTTGATGTTGTAGAACACCGAGACAATTTCAAGTCTTTTCAGGATACAAAATTAATGAAGAAGGCTATAACTGTAAATTATGTGCCCACACTGAAAGTGGCTCAGCAATACCCATGTTTAACGGGAAATGATAAGATGAGCTATTTAGGAGTATGGGAAGAGAATAAACAAATGATAATGCAAAAACTGACAAACCGGAAGGTCTTGTTAATAGACATGGACAATAAGATACAAGCAGCAAAAATGTTTTAGTCACTTTAGTTTCATATACAGGTCAGGTATATTTGTATCAACCAGTGGAGAAGTTGTGGGCAATAATTAATAAAAGAGTTGAAGTAATTTATCTTGGAGCTGAAGAGGATTCCAACAGAACAAGGTGGTTTAGGATTACCAGATATGAAGGGATATTTTAGAGCTACACAGTTAAGCCACATATACATAACGCAAGCAGAATGTTAGAATTCAAAATGGAAAGGGATGATAATTTAGCAGGGAGGATGTTTAAGAAATAAAATCAGAGTGAATTTTGGATGCAGATCCTTAAGGAAAATAAGCATACAGAATATTATATTCATGAAGTAGTTAAAAGTATTCTAAGAACTAAGTCAGCATGAGAATGGAGAAAGGAGATTTTGCTAATAGGGATGACAGCAAGTAGGTGTGCAGAAAATAGACCAGAGGGGGCTGGAATTTACTGGAAAAAACTGGCACAGAAAGCAAGATAACAAATAACTAGAACAGGATGAGGCCAAAAAGGCATTTGGACTGCAGGCTAGACAATATCTCCCCTAAGAGGAACTAAGATCAAGAGTACAGGAAGAGAGAAAGGGATAACAGAATAGTACAACTGTAAGTTGAAATTACCACAACAGTAGATGTTCGAGTGACCACTGCTGCAGTAGCATTAACTATACACATTACATCCTGCCAAGGATACAATGGCTGGTCAGCTTTCAAAACTTCTGGTCACCTTTGACATGCCCAAATTGTCAAACAACTCGACCTGAGTTGATAAAAGACAAGTTTGGGCACAAAACCCGTCAGACCTTTCCTGCCAGCAGAAAGAGGGAGGATGAGCCCTGAAAGTACTATGCTAGGAACAACAGAACCTAAATATCCGCACCTTGGCAAACAATAACACCAAAAAAGGGGGTAGAGGGAGGGAGTGGCTACTGCAGTACACAACTGAATTATGTTCATCATATTGATCACTGCTACAGTAGCCTTAGCTATAGGGGTAGATTAACAAAGGTAACTATTTTTGGGAGGTGGAAGAACCAACAGTCCAGGAACTGCTGGAGAATGGTCCTAGTAAAGCTTGATCAAGACCTACAGAAGGAATCAAGCTTATAGTTCTTTGAAAAAGTATCTACAGAGGACCAAGTAGCAGCTTTTAGACAATTTCTAGAATCCACTTTTTCCAAGAAGCCATGCATGCAGCCAAGGCCATGGTAGAAAGGGACTTGACCCAGCCTGGAATAGATATGTTGTGGTGAGTATTACAAAAGGTAATAGCCCTAGACAACCATTTTGAAATAGTCTGTTTTGACACAGGTTGTTCCTTCTTACCTTCAGAAGAAATAAACCACTGAGCCAAAGATCTGAAAGATATAGACCTGTCAAGACAGACTCAGAACTGTTTGTGGACATCCAAGATATGGGGTATACTTTCTCGTAAAGTTTTAGAATCAGTAAAAAAAATGGGGAGATGGGTAGTTTAGCTTAAAATAAACTTGGAAATCACTGTAGGCATAAAAGAACGGTTAGTTCTCAAAAACTCTGTCCCTGTAGAAAATGAGATATGGCTGACTCACCGTAAGAGCTTGCAACTCAGATAACCTTCTTGCAGAGGTCAAGGCAATCATTAAAACTGCTTTCCATGTTAAGAATCTAAAGTCAGCCAAATTATCTGTTTCAAATGGAGCAAGTGTTAGCTTCTCTAATATAAAATTAAGATCCATACAAAGGGCCAGTGCAATACTTGGTGGTCTCTTATGCAAAACCCCTTTCAGGAGCATTCTGACACGAGACTGCCTTGAAAGAGAAGGACCTATGGGCTGACAAGCTGAAGTGGCCGGTAAATGAACCTTTTCAGAGAAATAAGTAAGGCCATAGGTTAGTAGCTCACATAAAAATTGCAAGGGTAAGACAAAGAAACGATAATGTGATCCAGAGAGACAAAACTTTAAGAAAAGTCTGGAGTCTGGAAGGATATTACCAGGAAATTTGAAAGAGGAAGAAGAGGTAACACGTTGTGAAAGTACAGTTTTGTACCTACCATAAATGTAGATGTTCGAAGATCCACATTGCTGCAGTCATAACTTATGGGTAGTCCGCTGTCCTCGGTCGGCCTGAATACCAAAGTATTAGGCTGACGTCGGTCATGGGTGCTCAGATCTGACGTCACAGGTATTAAAGCGCATGACCGACGTCATTTCCTCAGTCTTTTCTTGCCCCAGATGTCAGAAGGCCCTAAAAATAAAGGCAACAGCCAAAAAATAGAATAACTCCCTAAAACCATGTACAAAAAACAGCTACAACCCAATACATACAACCACTCCAAACTACAGAGGGGGAAGGAGGGAGGATAAATTGGACTGCAGCAATGTGGATCTTCGAACATCTACATTTATGGTAGGTACAAAACTGTACTATGTTCTTCATCTCACATTGCTGCAGTCATAACTTATGGGTAGAATCCCAAAGCAGAGGTAAGGGGAGGCTGGCAAAATCATAAAGCATTGGGAGCTGCCAAAATGCCCTGTAAGACTGCAGTGGCAAATCCAGCCCTAGATTTGGAATAAAGAGGAAGATGATAATGTTTAGAAAAAGTGTGCACTGAACTCCAAGTAGCTGCTTCCAAAATATCTTTAGTAGCTACCCCTTAAAAAGCAGTAGAAGTGGCAGTAGCCCTAGTGGAGTGAGGCCTGATTCCAGCTGGAATCTCCTTACCATGATGAGAATAACAAAAAGCAATACAAAGGCCAATCCATTTAGAAATAGTTTGTTTTGAAACAGGTTTCCCTGAGAACCCAAAGCAAAAGAAACAAACAACTGCTGAGACTGTCTGAACCCTTTAGTCTTGCTCAAATAATAACGCAACTGCCTGTGAATATCCAAAGTGTGCAAAATTTTCTCCCCTTTATTTTGGGGATCTGCATAAAAAGTAGGCAAATGAATAGATTGGTTCAAGGCCACATTTGAAACCACTTTAGGCATAAAAGTAGGGTTAGTACGCAGAGATACCCTGTCCTTATGAAAAATTAGGAAGGGTTCAACTGCCATTAGAGCCTGTAATTCAGAAACCCTTCTAGCAGACGTAATGGCCAACAAAAAAGCAGTCTTCCAAGACAAAACTTTAACTCAGCTGTAGCTGCAGGTTCAAAAGGAGGTAAAGTAAGTTTTTCCAACACAAAATTGAGATCCCAGGCAGGAGTAGGAGCTCTACGCGGGGGTCTTATGTTCTTTGCCCCTCTAAGGAATTGCTTAAACAAAGGATGAGAAAACAATGGTGGGTCACAGTCATAGTGAGCAGAAATGGCTGCAGCATGAACTTTTATAGAGGAGAAAGACAAACCCTTGTCCAATAATTCTGTAAGATATTGAAGAGAAACACTCAAATCAGGCCTAGAAACATCAAAGCTCTTTGCTTTGCTCCAAATAAAAAATCTCCTCCATTTATCAGCATAAACTTTCCTTGCACTAGGCCTCCTGGCCTCCAAAATAACATTCAAAACTTGTTGAGGAAGCTGCGACCCTCCAGGTTCTAAAACAGAATATGCCAGGCTGTTAGATGCAGGGACTGAATCCTGACGTTGAGGAAATGATTGCCCTCCTGAGTCAAAAGGTGTGGAATCAAAGGCAAAGGGTAAGGAGGTTCCCATACTAAACTCCTCAGCAGAGGGTACCAGTGCTGTCGAGGCCAGTCTGGAGCTATTAGAATCATGGAGGGCTTGTCTTGTCTGACCTTCAAGAGAACCTTTGGAAGTAGAGGCAGAGGCAGAAAGGCATAGACGTGAAGATTGCTCCAACTGAATGATAGAGCATCCACTTTCCAAGCTGTGGGATGAAACATCTTTGTGCAAAACTTTGGCACCTGGAAATTTAGTGGAGAAGCGAACAGATCTATGTCTGGAGTCCCCCATATCATTGTCAACTATCGAAATACATGAGGATCCAATTTCCACTCGTGGGGATCCACTATCCGTCTGCTCAAAACATCTGCTAAGGAGTTCTGTGCTCCTGGCAGAAACCTTGCTTGAAGAGTGATTTGCAAACTGAGAGCAGTCTCCCACAAAATCATAGCTTGCCTGCAAAGAGGGTACAAATGGGTTCCCCCTTGCTTGTTGATGTACCACATGACAGTAGTGTTGTCTGTTTGAATCAACACCTGCCCTGGGAGAAGTAAATCCTTGAAAGCCATCAATGCAAACTGGACTGCTAACATTTCCTTCAAGTTGATATGTAAATGTTGAAGTCTGGCAGGCCACGTGTCTTGAACCCATTTTCCATTGAGGTGTGCTCCCCAAGCCTTGTCCGAGGCATCCGTCGTTAAAATCTGACTCGCCTCTGGTCGGGTCACAGAGAGTCCCTTGTTTAGGTGACATTCCTGAGCCCACCACAAAAATTCCTTTTGAATGCAAGGTATTATCTGAATGACAGTGTCCAGAGCTTGGCAGTGTTGTGTCCAAACATTTTTGAGATACCATTGTAGCTTCCTCATATGCAGTTTGGCATTGGGAAGCACCAGAATACAAGATGCCATGAACCCCAAGGCTTGAAGGACTGTTCTTGCAGTCAGCCCGGACCGTAGAGACAATTGATGGAAGTAAAGTGAAAGATTCTTTTGCTTGTCCGGGGTCAAAAAGGCCATCTGGGAAGCTGTATTCAGTCTCACACCCAGAAAGCACATTTCCTGAGAGGGTACTAGACTGGACTTTGTTTCGTTCACAGAATACCCTAGGCATCTTAGCACTGTCATAACATACTGTAGATGGTGAAGAAGCTCATGCTTGTCTTGAGCAAGAATCAGGCAATCATCCAAATAAGGATAAATTTGTATTCCTCTTAACCTGAAAAAGGCTATCACTAGAGCCAGAACTTTTGTGAATACCCTGGGCGCAGTAGATAAGCCAAAGGGCAATGCAGAGAACTGATAATGTAAAGTCCCAGCCCGAAAACGCAGGAATCTCCTGCAACTGGGCCTGATAGGAACATGAAGATAAGCCTCTTTGAGATCCAGAGTTACTATCCAGTGATCTTTGCCCAACAGAGGCAGAAGTTGTTGCAACGTCAACATTTTGAATCTTGGAATGTCCAGATATGTGTTGAGGATAGATAAATCCAAAATTGGCCTCCAAGTGTTTCCTTTCTTTGGTACAAGAAATAGGCGAGAGTAAAATCCAAGGCCCACTTCTGACAGAGGGACCTGCTGTATAGCCCCCATTTGAAGAAGTAAAGAAATCTGTTTGTGAGCCTCTACCCTTTGCTGAGGAGGAACGTCTGGCATGCCTTTGAAAGGAGGCAATGTGTGGAAATAAAACTTGTAGCCTCGGTCTATAATGTCCAACACCCATTTGTCCTGGGTGACTAGAAACCAATTTTGCTTGAAGAGTGCCAACTTTCCTCCCAAAGGAGCTGCCAGACAGGAAGGATCTGGCAGCTGGAAATGCAGGTCATTGGGCCTGTTTACGAAAGGACTGGCCCCTGCCCTCACCTGTAGATTGTGCTGGTGAACTCCACGGTCTAGGCCTGAAAGAACTCTGAGCTCTGCCCCTACCACGTCTAGATCTACCCCTAGACTGCGAATCAGAAGAAGGGTAAGTCCAACCCTTAGCAGGCCAGTTCCTGCTAAACTTAGGGGGCTGCACCTGCAAAAAATCTTTAACAGTCTGCATAGACTTAGCCTTGTCTTCCATTTTCTTCAAAACAGCCTCCACAGGAGAACCAAACAAAACTTCAGACTGCAAAGGAGCATCTAAAATCCTAGCTTTGACATGCTCTGACAAATTCTGATCTTTAAGCCAGGCGAGCCTGCGAATAACTGAACCAGTGGCAGCCACCCTGGAAGAAGCCTGTAAAGCATCAAAACCACACTGCAAAGCATGCTTACCCACCTGATCAGAGGCATGTACCAAATCCTGTAATTCCTTACACTCTATGCCCTCTGCCAAAGCATCTACCTTAGATTTTAACTGAGTAAGGAGAAAATTCTGGTACTTCAACATATGAAACTGGCAATTCAAAGCCCTCATTGCTAAAGAGGAAGAGGTATACACTTTCTTACCCCACCTTTCCAAAGCTCTAGCATCCTTATCCATAGGAACTGGATTCTTTACAACAGAAGCCCTGACACCCTTAGGTCCCTGGCTAATAGTTTCTGGGTCGGCCCTAGGGCTCTTATACAGATATTTATGAGCCTCAGGCACCCTGTAATACCTATCCGGCTTAACTGGAGCAGGAGGCAAAGAGTCTGGATTAAGGGAAGCCTCAGAGAAAACGTCTTGAACAACATCCAAAACAGGAGGTATAGCCAAAGGCCTATGCTGTGGTAAAACAAAATTCCCTAAGCCTCTTCCGGGAATCTGAGAAATCCTGACCTTCCCATTTAAAATGCTCCCTCATAGAATGCAGGGTTTCTGAAAAAGAAAAATCCTCTGGAGGAGAAGCAGAAGGAGTGGAATCCTCTGCGTCTGAATCAGAATAAGGAGGAAAATCCTGAATGTCTTCAGTCAAGACTCTGAGTAATCTGAAGCCTGTTCCAAACTTTCCATTTCTGGCTCCACCCTAGGCCTCTTATCAGGAGGGGGCATAGAACCCTTGATTAAAGTAATTAAATCTTCTGCCATTTTAAGCATGTGTTTTTTAGACACAGAACCTGCAGAACTAGGACTGACACCTGTGGCAGGCAAACCAGGCCTGCCTTTGGAAGGTACCTTAGAGACAGAAGGAGAAGGCCTAACCACCTTAGGCAAAGAAGGGAGAACAACAACCTGAGAGGCCCCCTCAGCCTGACCTGACTCCTGAGAGGCCACATCTTGCAAAACCAACGTCTCCCCCTGAGACTCAGTTGAAACCTCGGCCGGTTCAACCGAATCCACCATAGTGTCTAAAGAACCGGCGTCCGGAACGGACGAGTCATCCTGCTTGGGCTTTAAAGATTTATCTTTGCGCTTCTTCGCGGTAGCGGGCGTCGGAGGATCCGACGGCATATTGTAATTACACCGCCATCAAGACAAGCCTAGCACAATCTAACCTACGTTTAATGGTGCGCTTATTAAATCTAGCACAAAAGCGACACCCTACTACGTCGTGCTCAGGTCCCAAACAAGGAATACAAAGAGAGTGGTAATCCCTATGCGGTATCTGTTTCCCACAAGAAATACAATTATTCACTTTTTCTGACATCCGGAAATAACTGAGGCAAGAAAAAACAAAAATATTCCCCAACAGGGTACTTAGCCCAACTTGGTTTCGGTCTGAAACTCAGAATACGAAAATTTCAGAACGCCGAACGGCACTTGCAAACGCTGCTTCTGCTTCGGACCATGCGGCAAAAAAGACTGAGGAAATGACGTCGGTCATGCGCTTTAATACCTTGACGCTCTGACGTCAGATCTGAGCGCCCATGACCGACGTCAGCCTAATACTTTGGTATTCGGGCCGACCGAGGACAGCGGACTACCCATAAGTTATGATTGCAGCAATGTGAGATGAAGAACATCTGACATAATTCTGAATTAGGGCATTATCACAAACAAGTTTAAGAAAGAAGATCCAGAACTGGTCTCCAAGCATTTTCTTTCTATGGCACTAAGAAAATCCTTGAAAAAGCCCTTCCCCATTTGGGAAGGAGAAACTGGTTCTGTCAGTCCTTGGGAGAGCATGTGATGAAGAACCGGTGGAAACAAAACAGCCTGCTCTTAAGGATGAGGAATGACCTCTTGGAAAGAAGGAATTTTTTTCCACTGCCATTTGCAACCTTAATGAATGAAATTCGGACCTCATTTGTCTAAGCAATCTGTTGCTAAAATGGAGATTAAGACTTTCTGGAAGAGAAAGGGGGCCAAGGTGGGAGTACGTAATAAAGTCCCTTAAACAGTCATTCAGACATATTCAACTGTCCTTGGCTTTTGGAGGTTAAAACTCCCTTGCCATTTGTTCATTAAATGTCTGTTTACCTGAATTCTATTGACTGTTTTCTGATAAAAAATAGAAGAGGAGAAAGAAAATCCATTGGACAATTTGGAAAAAAAAAGAGGTGAAAAATCGTAAAGATTTTCTGGATCAGCTTGGCCTTTTCATCACACTTTTTGATCACCTCTGCAGCCGAAGAGCCAAACAGTAAATCCCATTCCAAGAGAGATTTTAAAATCTCATTTTTATCATCTGGAAGGTTGTGAGAATGCAGCTATGCAAACCTCCTTAAACAGTACCAGTTGCAATAACTCTGGAAGCAGTATCAGGAAAACAGAAATCCCTCTTTCTTTTACCAGAACTACTTTACAAGAAGGAACAATAGCCTGAATTAAACCCAGTCTTGATGCACAGAATGCATTTGCCAAGAATAAGCTGGGATTTTATGAGTAGAGCAATGGACGCATTTGCATTCCCTGACACAATAGGTTAATTGGGGGTCTATGAGGGATCGGAGGTGAAAATTTAAGTGAGGGGGTTCCTTTCTGATAATTTCTGTTTAAACAGAGGAATCAGGTGTGGGTATCCCTCCTTTCCCTTTATTTGCATTATATTTAGAAGCATTGGCAAAGAAACTAAGGGACTCCGAAATTCAATGATATCATTGGCACAATAATCAAGAAATGTTGGCTTTATTTGCAAATATTACTTTGTACTCAATAAAAACAAAAAAGGACATTTCACTATTGAGGAACATTCTAAGACAATTTTAATTATTTTCCAAGAAACAAATTGAATGAAGATGAAACAAAGGCAATAGCTGTAAACTATGTATCCACACAGGTACTGGTTCAGCAGTACCCACATTTAGGAGGACAGGATAAAATTAAGTACTTAGGAGTATGCATTAAAAAGGATTTTGTTATGGCAGCTAAGGATATGTGGGAAGACAGTAAATAAAAGATAACAGGGAAACTGGAATCTCTATTTTATGGATATGGATATCAAGATAAAAATCAGTGAAAATGTTTTAGTCCCTTTAGTTTTACACAAAAGTCAGGCATATTTTTATCAACCAGCGGAGAAGTAGTGCATAGCAATTAATAAAGAGTTGAAGGATTTTATCCGGGAGGGGAAGAGACAAGTGGGATAAGTTGATCCTTACAATAGAACAGGGTAGTTTGGAATTACCTGATTTGAAAGGATATCTCAGAACTACACAGTTAAGGCTCCTATACATAGCACAAGCAGAAAGCAATAAATCAAAGTGGAAAGGGATGATAATGAAACTGGGGGAACCTCAACAAATAAAGAGAGACTGGGATTTTGGATGCAGATCCCCAAGGAGAATAGCAAGAGCTATAAAAATTATTATATTCATAAAGTAGCAGAAAATATTTTAAGAACTAAGCCAACATAGGAATGGAGAAAGAAGATTCTGACGATACGGATGACTGCAAATAGAGGTACAGAGAATAGGCAAGTAGAGGCTGGAATTTACTGCAGAAAACTGGCAAAGGAACCAAAGTAGTAACAACAAATAATTAGAGAGGGAAAAGTAATACAATGGGAACAGCCCAAATTTGTACCACAAGGTAGAGAATGCCTTCCCTATCAAGGACTGTTATCAGAGTATAGGCAAAAAGAAAGGAACAGGGGGATCCCAAATGAAAGACCTGCACTGACTGAGTATTTAGTTGACTCTAGAACAGAAGCTACTTTTAAAAAAAGAGATAATTAGTAGGCCATATAAAATATTGCATGATAACTAGAGGAATCAACCAGAGGAGGTTAGAAATGATTGGGAAGAGAGACTGGATAAGGAATTCACAAAGAAACAATAAGAGGGGATATACATGACTCCTAAATATGTAGCAAAGTCTAGACGATTTAGAATTTTTGCTTGGAAGTGTTTGCATAGGTATTTTATACTCTAGGCAGACTCCAAAGAATTTTTCTTCTGGTAGATTACAAATGTTGAAGGTGTGACGGGGAAAAAAACAGGTAAATGGAAACATATTTTGCAGAGTGTAACAAGTTGGCAAACTTTAAAAATTTCCTGCTGATTATTTTGTCAAAACACAGGATCTGAATTGCCTAGACATAATAAGGCCTTGCTGAGTTTAATTTTGGTAGTTGCCAAAAAAGCAATTACTAGAAAATGGAAATCAAAGTCTTAACTAATTGTATTAGACATTGTGAATAAAGTAACAGAAATAAAAGATAAAAGAAATGGAAGTATGATTTTTACAAAATAGTGGAGCAAATTATATAAAAAAAATGGAAACTATGGGAACAATATATGCAAAATAATGTTTTGGAGGATGGATAAAGTTTAAGAAAAGGCAGGAAATGAATGGGCTATGTAATGTCAACTGACAATGAACATACAAGATTATATGTGATATATAATGTTTGCAACACAAAATATGTCAGTATGGTTTGTTTTCATTTATATAAACGAATGACCGACTGTCATAGGTGATAATTCAATTAAGATGTTTTTCGTTTAAAAAAAAATAGCCTGACTTAAACCCTGAAGCACATGCAATAAACTACTCCTGTCTGAAGAAATCTGAGGTGGACAGATACATGCTCGGTTTTCTGTTTCTTTTTGATACAAAAAATGCAGCCAACTATGTTACTAATGGCAGCAGTTGCTTCTTTAAAGATGGGCACAGCAGTCTGGCACAACAGGGAAACCTTCCCTGTTTCATCTCCCAGGACTGACAAGAATGTCTCTCCCTCACCCACTGAGGGGACTCCCACTCTGGTCCATAGTGGCTGTAGGTGCTGCTACACCAGAGGGAATCTGGGGGAAGAAATAAGTGGTCTGAGTGCAACAGAGCAGGGTCACCCACCTGTGGCTGAAGCAAATTACTAGCCTGTTGTGGTGGCAAAGGCTGTTTTCTTCACTTTTTATTTTGTAGCTGGAAAAAGGAATGACCACGGGACTGGTAGTCTGTTGCATGGTCAAGCAGAAAATGGCACATCTCCACCAGTAAAGACCATCAGCAAATGCCAGCAAAAGTACCAGCCCAGAAAGTTTTTTTTTTTTACAGAAAAAAAAACAATAAAAAGCACTTTCAAACACTATGCCTATGCATCAAGGACAATTATATGCAATTTCCCCACAAAAAATATGTTTTCAGTTAGTTAATACTACTTTTAAACTGACCAAAAAAAAAAAAAAAAAAAAAAAAAAACAAACAAAAAAAAGCAAGTGCTCCATTTAAAATTATAGTACAGTCTCAAGGCAGTCAGTTAACACACAACACTTCTAGTTTTAAAACAACTTTCCTGAACTGGAAACTAATAAAGCATCAATAAATTTAATGGAAGTCTTTTCCCTTAAACAGAACGTATCTACCCAGCAAAGGGAAGCACAAACCAACGTTTGATTTTTAAAAGCCACAGAAGTGCATACTCTTCGGTTGCAGTAAATCTCTGAAGGGCTTCACACCCAAACTTGTCTTTTAGTCAGTTCAACTTGAGCTGCTTGTCAGTTTGGGTGCACAGAAGGTGCCCTAAAGCTTTCGAAGTTGGCAGCTAGGATATGGCTACTGCAGCAATGATCAAATATGGTTAAAATCTGAAGTGAAAGATCTGTACTGGTAGAGTTGTTAGCTGAATGTAGAACAGAAGTTGCTGTTAAAGGTGTAATTAGTACAGCATATAAAATAATGCGTACTCATACCTCTCAACCTGGAAACATCAAAACTTTGGACAAAGGCCCATGAAAAGTAGGTACAACTGGCCAAAAATTGAGGAGCTGATTAACAAACTTTCATACATAATCATGTAACCCCGGTCACTCTAAAGGCATTGTGGGATACCAACATAAAGATTGAAGTCAGTAAATAATAACAAATAATGGCAGACATTTGAATTTCAGACTTCATATCCCTCAGAAAATACATAATAATGCAAGACCTGTTATTCTAGCAACTGAGTTTACAGGAGCAATATCTAAAATCAGTCCCTATTTTTGGGCCTTTGTCTCACCATTACTTTTGGCTTTCTCCAGATTTTTTGCTCTAAGAGATTGAGATGTATGTTGGCCACATTTCATGGAGTGGGCACCAGCCTAGGCGGGAAGTTATCATTTGACACTGCTTCCACCAATATATTATATTCCTGGTAAAACTGAAAGCCATAACAGTGCATAAAGCAATGAAAAAGGTGTAAAAAAAAGCAGGCAGGGACAGGTACTATTTATTAACTATTGTCTGCTGCATCTGCAGAACATCAGTGTTGACAAGCCTGTTATAAAATATGCAAAGTCTGTTTGTATCTCATGGTCCAAGAATCCATTTGATTGGTGATAGCTGAGCAACTACAGTGGCCGCAAAGATCCAACAAATGTTGATCAAAATCACAGGCAAGGGGTTCAAAGAAACCAAGGAAGTGCAAAAACGACCATCTACTGAGCAACATGGAGCGGCATTGTCAGCTGATTAAATTAAAAGGTTTTCCAGTGAGGACAATGTCTAACAACGAGTGACATAATCCACCACTTAACTGGGGTCCATGTTCAGCTTCTAAAAAGGTCAGTTCTATACTGCTGACTGTGAGATTTAGTATATTAAAAAAAGGAAAAAACTTTATATATAATAATAAATAAAAAAAAAAAAAAACAACACTGGTAAACTTAGAAAAATTACTGTAATCATTTAAAAACTGTCATTTATTGTAATCGAGGAACCATCAGTTTGTTTTTTCTTTGAATTTGTATTCTTAAATGTGTTTGCATGCACGGACTGTGGGTGTGGGTGTGGGTGTAACAGAGGGGATTGGGTAAAGAGAATTGTATCTTATTATGAGGAACGTTCTTAATTTTTAGTCTTAAAGATTCTGTATCCCAGTGTGTTCCACACTGAAGAATGTTTAATGAGTGTGTGACAGATCCTTTCAAAGAAATGTCCATGATGTATGATGCTAAATGGTGATGATTCATCAAAAGAACTTTTTTGTTGTATGAATAAGCAGTTATTAACCTTGTCTGTGCTTCTTAGATGAAAAGTCTATGAAGTGTTCCACATTGTAAGTGGTAATGTTCTACATTTTGGAGAAAAAAGCTTGGGCACTGTGGGAGTAATAAATTTATATTCCTCAAACTTCATGCATTAGAAATCATAGCACTGTGTTTTAAAACTCACTTTAAAAGGATAGCAGAAGGCCAGAATGATTAGTGTGTTCTTATTTTCAGAACAAAATGTCATCTTCTGGTAGACCACATACAATTAGTGGGTGAGGAGTCTGGACGGCCATGGTTCAGACATTTAGCAATGTATTTACCTACCCTTAAACAAGTCTAACTTGAATTAATGAATAAAATCAGTAAACCTAGGAGAAGCAAACCTAAGCCCTAGGGGGGAAAAAAATCTGCATTCTGGATAATGTTAATAACACAGACGTATATTGTGGGTGTGGGCGGTCAAGAGCAATTCTCATACTTGGTCAAGGTGTATTTTAAGTCAGTGCACAGTGCAGTTATTTGGTTTAGCTGCAAAATGAGTGCAGTCTGCAATATTTATTGGATCTAAGCACATGGTGACATTACAGGCATGCAGTGATGTTCTTATGTCTTATAACAGGCTCTGTCTGAGTCAACTTGTGATGGCACATTGTGGTAGAATAATTTTGCTACGTGCCTCTAAAGTGCCCCTGATTTTTGACTAAACATTTTTCTCTCACCCTCTTAAAACTGGTCGTGATTTGTAACACAAATACAAAGACATGCATCTGGAACATTCCTCCCGGGCCTTCGCTGAAAATTGGCTTCATTCCAAGTCAGACTTTCCCAATAAACAAATGTTAAATAAAAATAAAAATAAAAAAAAATAATAAAAAAGTACTGAACTGTAGGCAACAAACAGCAATGGCAATTAAAGCTACAGACTTCTTCTGCAAGTTAGTTTATGTTTACTAGGAAATACGACAGACATGGAATTGGAAAACACTTTTTATCGGAGGCCTGTAAAGAAAAGTTTCAAAAAAGTAACCATCAGTACACAGTTGAACAAATACACACACACTTTTACTCACGCTGGTGTGCAGCGAATAGCGGTCCTGTCCGTGAGGAAAGAAATGAAGCATGCTCATCTAATACAACTTAGGATGAGTAACAGCCAAGCCAATAAAAACAATAAGATGCAGAATGTCACTAACTTACACTATGGGAATCACTGTACGTCAGAGAAATGGCTAATTTCTTGCAACTTACATACAACTCTTATCTGCAAGCTCCATGCACATGGCAAACTGTCAATTCTCCCTCAGTCTTATAACTACTAGCAATGCATGTCACCACGATTTGAAACTCCCACCCTAGTCTCTGAGTATGCCAAGCAGTCAGACACTGCTCCACAAAGATGATGTCATCACACACACCCCTGCACATTGATTATGTTGCGGGATATACTGGCGATGCTTAGTGATGTCAGCTATAATTTAAAATTGCAAAAAAAAAAAAAAATCGGGAATTGAAGGGGCCGCTTGGATATTCATGGCACCCCATTATTTTGCCCTCAAAAATGGTAAATACCGAGGAATTCAGTATGGTTGAGAGTTATGTGCATGGTAACTATATGAATCAATCAGAGGAGGTTAGAAAACACAAAGAGAGACTGGAAAACACTTTACAAAACAACAGTGGGGAGGGGACATATGTATGGCTCTCAATTATGCAAGAAAGTCCAGAAGGTTTGGAAGCTGTTTGGAAGTGTTTGCATATGCATTTTTATAATGCAAGCAGACTTTAAAGAAATGTTTTCTCAGGTAGATAGCAAATATTGAAAGTGTGATGGGAAAGAAAGAGGTAACTGGAAACATATTTTGGGAGGCAAATGAGTTGGCAGATTGTAAAACTTCCCTATAGAGTAGTCTGTCAGAAATATTCAGTGAGCAAATGGCTGTAACTAAGGAAATTATTCTTTTTAGGTGTGGCAAGGCTCTGAATTGCCTAGACATAGTATAACTTTATTAAGTTTAATTCTGTTGGCTGACAAAAAAGCATTACTAGAAAAAGGAAATCCAAGTCTAAACCAACTTTATTTGAAGTACTGAATCTTATATAAAAGATAAAATAACTGGAAGAGGGAGCTTCAGAAAAGGGAATGAGCAAGTTACAAAGAAATAAATGGAAATTTTGGGAACAATACATGCAGAAAAATATTCGGGAGGAGGAGGAATGAGATTTAAGGGAAGGCAGGAATCCAGCAATGTTGAACTAATGATAAAAAGAAAGACGTATAATGTATATAAATGTAAAAAACATGTTAATATGTTTTGTTTTCTTTTCTGTTAATGTATATTTGCCTACATCTCAAGTGATAACTTAATAAAGATATATAAAATATATTCATTCCGGATTAGAACAACATGAGGAAATACTCATTGACTAGGGTACTCCCATTTATATGCAAACAAATAAGAACTTTAGTGTACCATCACCAAACTGATGAATTAGCTAAGAATTTAACTGATCTTTAAAGTACAAGCTGAAAAACAATGCTGAGGAAGAAGGTAAAAACGGAACAGATAACGCCACACCTTCTAAACTGCAGATCATCAATGGTTTTCAGTTCTTTTGATTTATTATATAGCAGGCATTCTTGTGGTCTATTAGAGACTGCAAGAAAAACCTTCGGCAGAAGAAAAAAATATATGTAAAAGTGCCACAGAACGCAACACCAGCATAAAAGTCAGGCTGAATGTGGTGAAGACCACAGTCTGGGAACACACTGAAAAGCCTGAGTTATGCAACAAGGGGTAGGAAGAAAAAGACCTTAGGTACTTACCATAACATTCCATCTGTGTTGTCCATTTTCATTCTTCCTCACCTATGGGTCTCGGATCCAGCTTGGCCGCATTTTCTAGACTTTGGATCCCAATCTCAAGCTCCTCCATCTTCCCATAATGTACCACACTGTCCTCATCTCCTCAGATTGAGTTTACTGCCTACTGCCTATTGAATTTAGACAAAAAACAGGCCAGATAAAGAAAATATAAAGGCTCAAACCTGGAATATGAAGACTGTATTATCCTCCAAATATCCTTCTAAGAATAACTAGGCCAGGGGAGGGAAGGTGAGGAAGAATGAAAATGGACAACACAGATGGTACATTATGGTAAACACATAACTTCTTTATCTGATGTTGTCCTTTTCACTTTTCCTCACCTGTGGGTCAGAATTCCCAGTAACATAACTCTTGAGAGCCCTCAAAGAAGGATATGAAGGAGCAATGTCGGACCAAAGAAAGCTCTAATTTATTTAGACAATGCCCAAATATTGATGTGTCACACTGGAGTATTTGATCCAGTGACTGCAAGGTAAATAAACATGGACAAAAGCTTAGGCAGAATGTTAAATGTGATAACCTAAATCTGTCCGAGTTGCTGCAGAATGACGAGGGAATTACAGGCCATTTTGAAAAACTAAGTCAGTAATCTCTTGGTCAGTGTAACCTAGAGGGATTCTTAATCCAAGCAGTTAGAAGGAAGGGTAGATAAGTCGCTTGGTCAGACATTCTACACTTTTGGTCTCATGCAATAGTGTGAATGATTAATATTGGACTCTGTGGTCAATTAGGTTAAATAGGGAGGGATATGTGTGGAAGAATACCCTCTTTTTAAGAGAAATAATGGGAGGACGGTTGTCAAACAATGTCTAAAGGTCTGGAACTCATTTGCCAAATGTATTTGTTACCAAGAGAAATATTTTCTAGGAAGAGAATTCATATCCCAACTGCCTGTCAGTCTGAAGTTTTTTTTTTGTGCTAGTTACTGAAGGATAACCATAAGCTCCCGATTTACAGCATTTAATAAGGAGGAGAGGGGGGCAGTTGTCCGGTAACATGTCCTCCATCTGTGTAGCCATCAAATATGTTTACCATCGTATATGATCACTTTAGTTGTCTTTCCAGTAACATGTGAGCTACCTTTATCGCTCACTATTACGTAAAGACTCTGAAGGCTGAAATTAAAGTAAAAGAGGTAATCTGAAAAGAAGCTAGTTTGCTCTCAATGGGAAATGTGGAGTAGTCCAGAATGTCTCTCACTGTGTATGGAGAGGGCAAGATAGAGCAAAGTGTAAGGCATCCTGTAATTAGAATACTGAGAATAGGATTTAGAATAACTGGATTGAACTGAGGACTCCATCCTTATTGGAAAATAATTCTGAAATTCACATGGAAGGAAACTTGACTCCCACCATCCCGACAATTGGAGAGTCTGGGCTATATCTTAGGATGCTGACAGGTTTACCACTGAAAGAATATCTATGAGTCTGCAAAACCATTCTTTCTAGCCACAAAGATATAGATGAAGGGGAAATAAACAAGGACGCCTGAGGAATACCTAAAATGCTGCAGCATGGAGCAAGAACATCTGAGAACAGATAAGTCACAGGCAACTGGATGAAGGGGTGCCCTCCCTAACAATGACGGAAGGGATTCTTGGAAGTATTCAAAAAGGACAACCAAGACAATCAGTGAAGACAGATCATCTCGAGGTCTTCTGAAAAGTTTTCTAAAGGCACACAGGATAATTAATTATGAATTTCCACTAAGAAAGGGTAATGAAAGATCTTGGGGATGTTTAAAATCACGCAACTGCTTGCGCTAATGTCTCCTAATGACAATACCTGAACTAGCTGTTTCTGAACCGTTTTGAGATCCTTAGTAGACAGAAATTTGGAAAGTATGGAAGTTCTACATTACGACTTACTATGGCCCAGTGAAGTATATATACAACTTGTATACATACTATACAACTTCAGTAATGGATTATCCAAGGTAAGCTCTCATATATCATTCTTTCCTCAGTGAGAAGCCCAATGGAGGAGTAAGAATGTACTCTCATAGTCATACTTCTCCAAGGTAGGGGGAGACCCTTGGACAAATTCATTCTGAAGATAATGGACACCTGAAAGGGAAGCAAATCCTGGCCTGGAGAGAAGACAGTGAGAGAGAGTGACTACTGGGGAAGGGGACTTTTTCTTGTGACAAACCAAGATTCTTAGAACAACAGGACAGGGCTCGAGCCTGAACACTGGCACCGGAGAAGGAGATGGACATTCTGGTGGAGGCCCCCCCTGTGAATGGGATATTTTTAGGAATAGCATGAACACACTGTCCGAAGTACACTCCAATGGTAGTGGTACTGCAACGAACTCGTGGAGATGACCATAGCTCTCAGCTTCTTAGAGTAAGAAATCTTGAGAAAGCAGTAAATAACAGGGGGCCAACAGCCCAAAAATAGGAACAACTTTTAAATACTGTTCTTATAAACCTAGGAAGTTGCTAGAATAACAAGTTTTGTATTAACATGAATTTTCAGAGGTTCTGAATATCTGGATGGGTCACTCCTGCCGGGTGAGACAGTAAGTCCGGATTTGGATCCAGAATCTAAGGCTGGTAGATTAATTGAGGAGGAACAGACTTCAATCCTCAAGTATTTGGTAGAAAACCAAAAGATTTTATAAGGAACAGGCCAAAAAGATGAAGCAAAACTCCGGACAGCTGGTAGGTATAGACATGACTGCCACTCACAATCAGGTGTAAGTCTCTGAGATTAATCTGCACTCTGAGCATAAGAAAGCCTGTCCCAGGAAGCAACTTTCCGGAGCCAAGGCAGAGAGAGAAAGAGAGACAGGATCTGTATGCAATCCTGAAACCATATAGGTATGAGGGAAATCAGAAACTCAACCAGGCATATCTCAAACCCAGAGTAAGAAATCTGTACAAACTATAAATAATAGGGACAGCAGCCCAAAAGTAGGGACACGTTTTAAATGTTACTGTTATAAACTTAGAAAGTCGACAGAATGACAGGTTGTACATTAGCATGAATTTTCTGAAGGATATGAAATCTGAAACTTAAAAGTCTGTCATTATTTTCTGACTTCAATCCTCAATGATTTGCCAGAAAACCACACTTTTTTTTTTTTTGCAAAAAGATTGGATCCGAACCATAGCCCTAAGGGGGAAAGATGGACTCCAAGGTCAAGGTTCATGGGTGGGGAAAAAAAAACCCTTAGAGATCCACTTCACAATGCCATGATAGGATGAACCGAACAGACGTTCATATGCATGTTTACAAAAAAAAAAAAAGCATACACATTAGAAAACATGAAAACATCTGAATAAAACTTAAAGAACTGCTAAATAAACAAATACTAGAACATCTGTAACAAAAACTTTTTCAACATTTAAAGTCTTATTATGATTTTTTTTCTAGCCACCTTTGTAAATAGATGCTTTTGATTTAGTTTGTTTTTTTATTAGTTTGTGTGCTTAATTATCTATTTCTACATAAGCATTAAATGCTATATTTATTTTTTACTTGTTAAATTTTAATAAAATATTTGAGGAGAAAACATGTAAACTTCAATGATGAAGTGTGAGAAGTCAGTGTTAGGAACCACTGCAAAACAGCTTAGAGATACAGATCTTTACACTGAGACACCATGCCTCCTGAAAGGAAAAGCAAGTGGAAGGCAACAAACAGTGGCACTGTCGGATCCGAGGGATGCTTCAGATCTGAAGAACACTACATTGCTCAGCAGCTCTGAGTCCAAAGTCATCAGATCTAAGAACTGTTCAGCTCTGTCTCATCCAAAAGGTATTAGTTGGACCCCACACTTAGGATCCAAGGAGTTAACTATCACAATAGATTGGATCCGATGGGGAAAAGCATGATCTGAAAAATACTTTGTTTTTTTAATCTGAGGAGGCATGGACTCAGAGAGAGGTTGACAGTTCTTTGATCAGATCCCTCTGAAGCTGAGTAAAATGAGCGAGACAGTTCAACGACCTCAGCGCAAAGGTTGCGGAGGTGTAGCTGCTCAGTCCTGTCCAGTGCTAGATTCCTTGTTAGATGGATGGACATTTGCAGTTTCATCCGCCAGCTCTTTCTTGGTGGCTGCCACCTCCACAATAGCATTAAGTACAGGACCCTTACTTCAGTGTTTCCTGTCTGTGGGGGGAATCAGAAAACAATTGGGTCACTTGGGTATGGGCTCGATGGTGTCTGGTTCCTTCCCTACTCATCAAGAAAATAAATCCACCAAGATGTCTGCCAGGGGGAGGGGGTCACCCAGGATGTAGATGGGCCCATCCCAAATGCCTCCAATAGAACTGACTCCTCAGAGGAATGAGGATAGGCAGACTACCCACCTTTCTGCTTTAGTATCTCTAATATGTCCCCAAAGGAGACATCTTTAGGTGGGGATTGAGGGGATCCTTCCACCTCATCAAAGTCAGTATCCGCGGTTAAGGACTCCAATGGGGAGTTCACCCGCCTCCTTTTGCACATCCTCTTCCGAGGGACTTCCTCAGCTGGGTGTTCTGAAGAAGTGCTGGAAGAAGGGGATCCCTCCTGACCAGGGAGTTCTAAGACGCCACTTAGAACAGGAAGACTCATGGTAGGATGACACAGAGCAAGGCCTGGATCTAATGGGGGTACAGGGGCGGAATGGAAAACCTGTGCCATGAGATCTCCAACTTAGGAGAAAACCCTCTCCAGTACCTGGAAATCCAAAGGACCAGGAGAAACCCTTTCTCTCTCTGCAGAGCCGAAACCACAGAGGAAAAACTGGCAGGACTCACTCCGGATCCACGGCCTCCAAAAGGGATCAGACCCAAGCTGTCGAGTGCCAAAGTGTCTAAGGGAAGGGACAAGTCTGAAAAAGATGGGGCTGATCCCAGTCCCCTGGACCCAGCACCACTGCCATGGCTCTGAGACTTCCACTGCTCCACAAAGGCTGGAACAGGGTTCGTCAATGGCACCCTTGGCATTGAGGAAGGGAGCTTCCTCTACACCGAGCTTGATGAGCCTGGCAGTCCTGAATCCTGTGACTCTGACGTCAACGGACGGATTGGAGAAGGAGTCCTGATGGAATGACATGGGTAGCTCAAGGATCCGACAGAGGATGGAGGTGAGACTACCCTCATTTGGATCTGGGCCTTAAGAAACCTCATTATCATCCTGTCCATGTCCACCTCGAACCAGCTTCTTGAGGACCAAGAGGAAGCCAAAGAGGGGGGGCCAGGAATGCTTCGATTTGGAGGACAGCACCAAGGACTTCACTGAGATCCTCTGATCCAAGGGAATGGAATCTGAAGTCAGAGCCGACGAAGGAGTAGGAAATGTGGTAATAATCTCCCCTGGATTCATACAGACTGTAGGATTCAATGGGGAGGTAACTTCTGTGGCTCCGAGGGAGCCAAATCCATAGATCTCTTGGGCTTCTTGAGTTCAAGAGAGTCCCTCGGGGAGGCAGGAAGAGACCTCTTTTTAGACTCCTTAGGAGCAGGAGAAGCAGAAGAAGTCAGGGAAGGGGTCTGAGCCTCCGGAGCCGAAGAGTGAAGAAGGCCCCTAAGAATAAGCTTATTTCAGCTGTTTGCAAGATCCAGAGGATTGAGGGCGGCACGAATGAAACACTCTGCTTTCAAATGATTGGCACCCAGCCAGTACACGTACTCCTTGTGGGCATCCTGACTAGGGATTTTATGGTCACAAGAAGTGCAGCATTTAAAGCCAGGTACCGGTTTGCCCGCCATGACCTAATGAAAAAGCCAGCCAAAAACAACTGTCACACACAGCAAGTAAGTTTTAATTACTTAAAAACTAAGTACCAAACTCTAAACTCTTCAAAAAATAAGTCCGAACTCTTACGTTTAACTAAATATTTTAGGAATTTATGTAAAATTAAACTAGGCTAACCTACCTTTTTTATGTGTAGAAGAAGAAAGAAAACAGAAATGCACACACACACACACACACACACACACACACACACACACAGACACACACACACACACACACACACACACACACACACACACACACACACACACACACACACACACACACACACACACACACACACACACACACACACGCTCAAGAGGAAAAAGAGGGAGGGCTTACAGATCCTGAAAGGATAAGTAAATGCTATAAACAATACTAAACCCATGTTTGAGAGAACAAAATCTGCATCTGACTCACTGGAGTGGCAAACGAGATCTGAGGTAGTTGGTGGGTGCAGGGCATTATATGTAAGAGGGAGGAGCTTGAGAGTCGGATCTGAGTCTGTGGAATGTGGCTAAGCCGAATCAGAAGGTCAGATCCGAGGCCCTATCATGAGGAAGAATGAAGGAGACAACATTAGATAATACTTTTTTTTTTTTTTTAATCCGAGGAGACAGCTGAAACTCTCTGCCTCAAGAGAAAGCTCCAGTCAATTGGATTTGAGGACTTAGGATCCAATGAGTAAAGGAAAAGGACACCTCTTGGTTAAAAATGGATAGTAGGCTCCTAGGCCAAGAAGATGTCACACACAGGAAAACAGCTCTCCATCCATTCAAAAGAACCTCTTGTTGTGGGTCAGTAATGCCACAACTGTAGCCTGAAGCACACCACTCTACTATACAGGATCAAAGCAATTAATCTTCAAGACAACAGATAGCAACTTGCTAGACCAGGAAGATGCTGCAGCCAAATTTTAAATATTGCTCCTATAAACTTATAAAGTTGCTAGAATAAAAGGCCTTGTGTTACAATACATTTTCTGTAGGATATGAAGTCTTATAATCACAATTTTTTTGAGGCACAGACCAAAATTAGGAGGTAAAAATCTGGAGAGCTGAGAGGTATGGCAGCAACAAATAAACACTTCCACACCAGGACAGAGCCAAGCAGAGGAAGCATTTGCTGCGGAGCAACACAAACACTGTCACATGAAACACATCACTCTACCAAAAAGATCCCAAGTAATAAAAGTAATACAACCCTCGGACAACGTAAAGCAGGCTCTCAGACTGGGAAGATGCCATAGACAGATAAATATCTCTATACCTGGACAGAGCCATTAACACTTAGAGAAGGAATCTCCTCAACCAGAAAGCAAGCCCTGAGACTGTAGACGGCAACAAAGCTTTCGGATAACTCCTTCTTCAGTGTGTATCACACTGAAGAAGGAGTTATCCGAAAGCTTTGTTTTTGACTACGTTTTATCAGTGTTTTTAATAAATCTTTTGGACGTAACTTGGCAGTTTTTCTGTGTTTGCTGTGGACTTTTTTTCAAACGGCAAGTGTATTGCAGGTTTTTTGTTTTTTTTATGACTGTAGACTGCAACAGGCAGGGATTAAAAAAAAAACAGCAAAAGAGGAAAAACAGCTAGATAAAACTGAAGGTGGCTACTGAGACAGGAAGGAACCAGTAAGAAAAGATGGATTAAAATAAATAATTTTAGACAAAAAAGTTCCTTACAGCTTGAGATTTCAGAATTCTCCATCTTACCACTTAGGCAGCAAACGAGATCTGAGCAGATAGAGACAGTGTGGTGCATTTTGGGAAGAGGGAGGAGCTTCAGATTGGGATCCAAAGTCAAGAAAATGCAGCCAAGCTGGATCCAAGGATCGGATCAGAGATCCACAGGTGAGGAAGAATGAAAAGGACAATATCAGATCTTGAATTTGTGTGTGTTTGTACAATAAACTGTACTGTTTTTATAAGACTGGAGTCTTTGCTGCCTTTAATACTCCACTATATATAAATATGTACATACATTTATATGTGTACATATGATTATACCAACACAGAGTCCTCATCTTCCTGAGTTGGTATCATTTCAGGTGGCTGTAAATGATCCCATGAAAAAAAGAGGAGGTGATATATATTATGACAATTCCACTGAAAATCTAATGAGAGGCTGCAATAAATTGAAAACATGATATGTCAATAAGCAGCATAGTCAAACATTTACTACCTCAAATTACCCAAAACTGTAAATAGGTGAATGTACTCACAACTCTGTGCTGCAGTGCCTACTAATGCTGATGACATGGATGTGCAGATGTTGCCGAGAATGTGTATGACACTATAGTGTCCAAGACTTCAGCGACATACTGCTCATAGACGGATATTTGTACAACTTGGAAAAAATAAGCATTAAGTAGTACTGGGCCTGTTGCATACAACTTAGTGAGAAACGTAAGGGTTGTGAAGTAACTGCACCATTCATATCAGGGAACAGGTCTGTAATAGTACTGCCTACCATCATTTCCAAGATCATGCAGAAGTGGAAAAGTACAAGGCGTCTGAGTATATAAATGTAAAAACCAATCAGTCAAGAGACATTTTGTTTATTTACACTTTGCTGACCAGGTTAGTTGCACAACACAAACCATAGTTTGGGACTCAGAAGGCAGCTGATAAAAAGACTAACTTTTGTAGGATTTCTGTGACATCAACAAGTACAACAGAGGTACACCCAACATTCCTTTAGCTAATACTGAAGCCATGTAAACTATATAACAAATGACAGATCTTGCCTTTCGTCAGAAACATCTCAGCCATTATCTTTGCACTTGATAAATTCTTCACCATACTAAACACTATCAAAATAATCAAGGAGCACCTGGCTTAGAGCGAAGCAAGCAGTAAGTCAAAATAATACCCAAGGAATAATGTAAAAATTGTAACTCAGAAACTCAACATCTCTTGCTGTCCACTGAGAGAAATCAGGATCTTCTTAAGTGGTATTACTGCCACCATACTCTGTCAGGTGTTTTCTGCATAACCTATGCACACTTTGCAGCAAACACATCCAGATGGGTGTGCAGACAGCTCTATCCGCTGATGTTTCTGTCATAACATCACCTGCAATGAGGCACTGTGCATCTCTTGACTCTAGCATACCATCTAAAGGACCACACACACAGGAGTGCAGCACCCTCCTTATGCTGCACTTTAGCGCAAGTTCAGGAAAATTAATCTAACAACCTAGTAGGGAACAGAACCCAAGTTTCCATAATCAAATCTATTCCAGCAGAACTGACATCACCACCAATGATCAGATATTTTTCAGTCTGCAATCATAGGATTCTGGATATGGTGACTACAGTGAACAACTAGCATCTTTGTGAAATACCAAAAAACAAGGCCTAGAACTACAAGTCTTTTATTTTATGTGGGTGTGTGAACTCATCTGCAACCTCAACATCATAGCACTGTGCTAATTACCCAGACAACGTTTGAAAAAGATAGACACTTGATCTTTATGGAACATGTTATTTCCTTTCCCTGAGGTTGGGACACACTGGAATTAAAATACATAAGTAGGGCAGGCACAGCAATCCATATGAAGGATGCAGGGGAGCCATTCAATTCTTATTTAACTCACGTGAACATCAGGGATTTGGGGAGTGCATGATTTAACTTTACAACTTGTTAAGTGTGGCATTTTGTGTTTCAAGCTGTGTAAGTTTTAAGCATTTCTACTTCTAGTCCATTTCAGGAAGTTTTTTATTAAAGAAGACTTGGCAAAACAAAGCTGAACCAGCTTGAACAGCATTGTCATTATGTTTTCCCCATAAAAGTAGTACCATAAAATCACCTGTGATTATTTCTAGATGAAGAGATCACAATCAGTTTAAGATAAACTACATTTATTTTTCTAAGCGATATGTAAAATAATAGTGTTTTATGTCATATGACTCAAAATGTTGAATAGTGTAGTCCAGCATGAAGTATGAAAGTAAGGTTACCTGACAAGCTTTAGCTGTAACATTAGGTGGTGTTTCCGAAGTGAAAGCCGGTCGTAGTGCTGCTCCAACCTGAACAGAATTTGACAAAAAAATAAATAAAGAGCTCTGAGAAGGTAATGTAAAGTTAACCACTAAAAACTGACAAACTGACAATAACAATCCTGTTTTTAAACGTTTTTATTATGTATGGGTCATACATCTAGCACGACCTTCCAGGTTTCCAAGTCTCCTATCCCTCAACACTACTTTCTATCTCTTGAAAACAATTAGTAATTTAGGGTGGTATTTTTTCACAAAGCAACTTTTTCTTTCATTTAACAGATATTATCATGTAAATCAACAAGCAGAGAAAATAAAATCTGTACTATAAATTATGAACAAATACAACCGAACTGGATATAATCTTTATAAAATAATCCTTCAATGTTATCTATCATGGGTTTACTTGAGGTTACTAGCCTAATGGCCCTTACAAGCCTAGCCACATTTATCCTGAGTTGCCCCAACTGTAAGTAGGTAGGTGAGCCAAGTTTGCAAAGGTATGAGTCTGTGGTAATTAATACCGACTGCCTCTGTCCATAAGGGACATGGGTGCCACCCCAGGAGTGTATTTATGGTCACGTCCACTGATCTAGGCTGTGTTTGAAATGGGTCAGGGAAGGGATCTGCTTCATATGAATGGGAAGCTAGTACCAGAGACGGGGTAGTCTCTGGAAAATGTATCTCTCTCCCCTGCATGATTTGTTCATGTAAAAGGCTAGGTTAAGATCCCTGGAATGAGTGATCCTAGTGTAGTCTGATTTATGAATGTGTAGAATTTCCATCAGGGCTGGGTCAGAGACTACCCTATAAGCAAGGCACAGGTCACACCTTAGCAGCCTGTAGGAGACAGAATACAGCGACAGGGCTTTCAGTCTTTCCATGTAGGACATGTTTTGTGTACCCTGTATTTTCCTGACGAGATTCCTCTGCGGTCTCTCCAACTGTTGCAGGTGACTGGTGAGATACAGGGAAAAAGGAGCATTGTACTCAATTATTAGTCTGATGAGGGCTGAGTGATCTAGATGTGATGCCTTTACGTATGAGATGTGCCACATAGTACTTCCTTACCACTGTGGATAACTCACCAGAAAATATTTCTTGGTTTATGCCCACGTAATTCTTACCCGCAGAGCAAAATTAAGATGATCTTGTATATTGTACACATGCAAGGATATATGGTCAAAAAGGAAATAAAATTCCTGTGGAAAACTGTGTTTTTTTTAAAGAAGGGTGAAAAGGCAAAACTTCTTTAAGAAAATGCTTAACCATTTTGTGCTGGACCACAGTTCTGGTTCCACAAGGGCAGTATGGACATTGTCTGAAACATGCACTCTAAAAAAGGTGTGTATATATATATATATATATATATATATATATATATATATATATATATATCTCAGGATGTTGGGCAACTGTCTGGCTCACATAGCTTTGGGTCAGATCTATAGAACAAGAAAGCTTTGCAGATGCATACAAATATTAGATATGGTGCGGACTGGCTGAGCAAGAGAGGAAGAACAGAGTACTACTGGAAAAAAGGCAGCAACAGGAGGTTATCAGATAGGGTGGGGATAGGAAAAATTGTTGGTAAAAAGAAAAGAACAGGAAGTCATAGGCAAAAGCTGTTACAGGCCTGAGTGGAACAGATTAAAGTGAAGGGAAACTGAGGTGCAACTAAAAATGGAAAAGAAGAATGAAGCCAAGGTGGAAGGACAGGTGCAGAAAATAGAAGTTATGTCCTTACCATAACGTTCCATGTGGAGTGTTCATCTCGCCTTTGTTCTTACACATGGGTTCGGAGCCGATCCTCGGCTCCGTGCCGGCCTCTTGCAAGCTCTGCATCGAGAAGAAGCTCGAGACAATCTAATACCCACAATCCCCCTCTACCTTTACCTCAGATCTAGTTTGCAAGCAAACCAATCTACAGAATAGCACACTCATGCTCACATCATATATGTACAGAAAGAATCTACACATAACTATATATATATAAGCCAGACAGACATATAAAATATATATATGTCAACTATGTACACAATATTGTAACAGTAGCAGAATGCTCCTGGCCAGGCATCAAAGAACGTTCTTCCTAAGGGTGGGAGGGTGGGACTGTAAGAACAAAGGCGAGATGAACACTCCACATGGAACGTTATGGTAAGGACATAACTTCTATATGTGATAGTGTTCAATCTCGCCGTTTGTTCTTACACATGGGTAGCGTCCTATCTCCTTGTTCCTGAGGAACTCACGGGAGGTCGTTCTTGAGCACAGTGGAACCAAAGGTTGCCCTGTCCCTAGAAACCTTGTCTACCTTATAATGAGAAATGAATGTATGTGGTTTAGACCAAGTAGCAGCTGCACAAATAGCGTCCAGTGGTAGGCGGGCTGCATGAGCCAAAGATGTAGACACTGACCTTGTGGAATGTCCTTTGGGTTTGTGTAACAGGGTTTGATTTGAAGAATCGTAGACATAGATTATACAATCCGTTAACCATTTAGAAAGAGTTCTTTTGGTAACTGCAAGTCCTTTCCTGCTATCAGCAAAAGCCACAAAGAGTTGATCTGTTTTTCTGTGATCCTTTGTTCTATCCAAATAAAATCTTAGCTGTCTGTGAACATCTAATTTGTGTAACATATACTCCATTCTGTTGGAGTGGTTTTTGAAGAAAGTGGGTAATTCAATGGACTGATTAATATTGTTAATAGAACACACTTTAGGGAGGAAGGATGAATTGGTTCGAAGAGAAACTCTGTCAGAGTGAAAGATCAAATACGGGTGCTTGATGGAAAGAGCCTGAAGATCAGATACTCGCCTAGCGGAAGTAATGGCTACCAGAAAGAGAGTTTTCCAGGATAAAAATTTTAGTGAGCAAGAAGAGGCAGGTTCAAAAGGGGGCAACATTAATTTAGATAGCAACAAATTTAGACTCCAAGGTGACGTAGGAGATCTGACCGGTGGTCTAATATGAAAAACTCCTTTTAAAAAGGCTTTACAAAGTCTGTGAGCCATAACAGGAGCTCCACATTCTTCCACATGGAAATTCGAAATGGCAGCCAATTGAACTCTTAGTGTAGCAGGAGAAGCACCCTGATGGAATAAGTCTGTTAAGAACTCTAAGATCTTATTCAAAGGAGCTATAAAAGGATCCACATGGTGTGTATTCGCCCAGAATACAAATCGCTTCCATTTGCTAGCATATGTCTTAGTAGTGGAAGCTTTATGCGAAGCCACCAAAATATCCTGGACCGCTGGTGACAAAAGATCAGACCTGGCTAAGTTGGGAATTGGAGCAGCCAAGCTGCTAGATGGAGGGACAGAAGCGCGGGATGGGGAACCCCTGACGAGTGAGTCAATAGGTCTGGCTCTGGGTCCAGAATCCAGGGTCCCCGAATGCAGTGTATCTTCAGGAAGGGAAACCAAATTTGACGAGGCCAGAATGGGGCAATGAGGATTATCGTCCTGTGTAGGTTCTTGGCTTTCTGGAGAAACTTTGACATCAGAGGAAATGGGGGAAAAGCGTACAGGAGTCCCGGGGGCCAATCGTGAACCAGTGCGTCCCTGGGTACTTCCCCTGGAGGGGGTAATAGGGCAAAGTAGCTCCTGCATTTGGCGTTCATTGGAGACGCAAACAGATCGCAGGAAGGCTGGCCCCACGTGCGAAAAATCCTTTTCGCTACTGACTGTTTTAGGGACCACTCGTGCGGTAACAGAATTGCTCTGCTGAGCCTGTCGGCTATGACGTTGGATGACCCCGGGATGTGCGCTGCTATTAGAAAGCGACCCGTGGACTCCGCCCACTGCCAAATTCTCATGGCCTCTCTGCATAGCTGATAGGACTTGGTTCCCCCTTGCTTGTTTATGTACCAGACTACCGACATGTTGTCCGTCTGAACTGCAATAGTCCCTAGAGGAAGAAGGGGAGCAAAGTGTTGCAACGCTAGAAACACTGCCCTCAACTCTAGAACATTGATGTGCAGATTGTACTCCAAATTGGTCCATTCGCCTTGGACTGTCTGTCCCTGAAAGATGCCCCCCCACCCTATCAGGGAAGCGTCCGTGGTCACTGTAACTGTGGGCGTGGGTAGCACAAATGGTCTCCCTTGGGAAAGGTTGAACGTTTGAAGCCACCAGTTTAGATCTGCTTTGCATGTCTTTGTTATAAGAATCTCGTGTGTTAGAGGTAGTTGTTGAAACGACCATTGTGCAAACAGCAGCCATTGTAGGACTCTCATGTGCAGCCTTCCCAGGGGAATTGCAATCAGGGAGGCTGACATGAGGCCCAACACCTTTAGTACTAGTTTTGCAGGAGATTTCCTTGACAAGAGTAGAAGACGAATATGAGTCTGAAGTGATAATATCCTTTCTGGGGGAAGCCTCAGAATCAACTGACGTGTGTCTAACTCTGCTCCTATGAACAAAATGTTTTGTGATGGCTGAAGTAAGGATTTTCCGAAGTTTACGGATATCCCTAGGTGAACACACAGTTGGAGAACAAAGTCTCTGGTCTGCAGTAGTTGACGCCTGGTGGTGGCCGAAAGGAGCCAGTCGTCCAGATACGGAAACACCTGGAATCCCTGGCGTCTCAAGTGAGACGCTACCACTGCCATGCATTTGGTGAAGACCCTGGGGGCTGAGGTCAGACCAAAGGGCAGGGCTCGAAATTGAAAGTGACTGGCTCCCAGCCGGAAGCGCAAATGATCTCTGGATGCCCTGGCCATTTTGATGTGGTAGTATGCATCCTCTAGATCTATTGAGCACATCCACTCGTCCTTCTGTAAGAATGGAAGGATCGATTGAAGCGTGACCATTTGGTACTTTTCTTTCTTGACGAAAGTATTGAGGTAGCTTAGGTCTAGAATGGGCCTCCAGTCCCCTGTTTTCTTTGGAACTAAAAAGAACCTTGAGTAAGTCCCGAATCCTTGCTGGTCCGCTGGGACTGGCTGGATGACTCTTTTTTCTAGCAGCTTTGAAATTTCTAAAGCTGCTGGCTCTCGCAGATGGGGCGGTACATCTGGGAGTCTTTTCTTTGGGATGGGATGAGATAGGAAGGGTATGTTGTAACCTCTGGTAACCACGCTTTTTACCCACTTGTCTGTAGTTATATTTTGCCAGGCCTGAGGGTATAAAGCTAAGCGACCCCCGACTGCCTCCAGAGCAGGACAGTCGGGCCTCCTCTCAGGAGTGCTGGAAAGGTTTACCAGGGAGTGTTTCCCTGTCACCTTGATGTTGCGGACCCCTCTGCCGCCAGGCGGCGTCTTCCACCTCTGCCCCTCCTCTGCCTCTAGAGGGGCATCACCCTGTGTGCCTGAGAAAGACCCTTGGGGTTTTGAAACCACATTTTCCACCGCGTTGCCCTTTGGGGTACAGTCTGGTTGGGGTGGAAAACGGACTCCGACAGCAGACAGAGTCTTTCCTCTTGTTCACACCGGGTAAGGGTCTCCTTTACTTTGGGGCCAAAGAGAGTGGCACCGTCAAATGGGGCGTTTGTAAAGGAAGACTTGAAGGCTTCCGCAAAGGAGCATAGGCGCATCCAGGATTGTCTCGAAGAGCAATCGCTGAAGCTGCTGCCCTACTCGAACCTTCGCTGCGTGGAAATCAGCCTCATGGACGAGTTAACAATCGATGTTAGGGTATTAAGTTGCGCTGTCACTTTCTCTGAGACAGCTGCATCTGTAGCACCCTGGAGGGTATCTCCCAACTCTTTGACTAGATCCTTCTGTAGACGTGTAAAGTGGGTCAAATAGTTCAGGGACCGCATGGAAAAAGCCGCTGAACTAAAATGCGCTTCCGTATCTATCCATCGTCCTAGAGTCTTTATTAGGAGGATGGACAGGCGAAGAAGACTCCGACATCTCCTTCTTCGTGGCTGCTGCCACCACCATAGCGTCTACTGGAACTCCTTTTGTAAGGTAGGACTTATCCTGAGGTGCTGTGATGTACTTGTTAGGTTTCCTTGGAACAGGTTCCACTGTGTCAGGAGCCTCCCACGCCCTTCGAGCAATTAGTTCCATTAGTTCGTCGAAGGGCGGAGTGACCCAGGAGGAGGAAGGGCGAGCACCAAATGCCTTCAGCAGAACTGACTCATCCTCAGAAGGGGGAAGGGACTGCCAGTCACCTCTCTGCTTCAGGATCTCCAATATGTCCGAAAAGAGACATCTTCTGAAGGTGACTTAGGGGACCCCTCTGACTCATCTAAGTCAGTGTCAGATGTCAAGGATTCCTGTGGAGAATCCAAGTGTCTCCTCTTACACAATCTCTTCCTAGGGACTTCCTCGTGGGGAGCATCCGAAGAAGCCTCGGAAGAAGAGGGGGCACCCTCCAGGGGTGGCTGAGACACTGGTGCCCGACGCTTGGATGTGGCCGTGGGTGCAGATGAAGACAAAGGCCCTTTATGGGGAGGAGAAACTGCTTCCACTGATGTGGTTGTCTGGGTAGACAACACCTTCCTCATCAGGTCGAACGCTCCCGGGTCCCGCATCGAAGAGTCCCCCGGTTCCGAAGAAATGGGAAGAATCCCCGACACAGGCACCGAAGGCATCGACCCCGAGGACAGAGCCGAATCGATCTGCGCCGAGGCCCCGAGGGGGAGAGTCGGAACCGACACGTCGGTTCGACTCTCGGCCCCGGAACCAAGAACAGACCGTCGGAGTCGAGGTGAGGGGAACAGACCGAGAAAAAGACGGTTCTGGACCAGAGGGCTCCACAATCAGTAGATCAGCCTCTTCCGGCTCCAAAGACTGAATCGGTCTCGGAGGAGGAATGGATGGAGATACAGGAAGGCCTTCAAGTTTCGACACCAACTGGGTGGAAACCGAAATAAGTTTAGAGAGGGCCGAATGCTCCAATAACTTCTGCACCACGCGATCCACATCGACATCCGAAAGTTTGGAGGAAGAACGGGTCGAAGGAACCGAAGACGGAGCTGACCTCAATATGGCCGAAGGAGGGAGCTCCATCACCGGTTCCAAGACTCGAGGCTCAGGAACCGATACCAGTTGAACACTCAGCCCCGAAGTCTGTGGAACCGGTGATCTAACCTTTGAAGAAGAGCTCGGAGCCGATGACTTAGGCTCCGACGTCTTCGACTCCTTAGAGGACTTTGATGCCTGGTCAGAAGCATCCAGAGCCTCTTGGAAAGCCGGTTTCAATAGACCTCTGTCCATTAGTTTCCTGCGCCTATCTGTCATGACCCTCCCACTAAAAGAGTGACAGATGGAGCAATCCTCTTGTAAGTGGAGAGGGCCAAGGCAGTAGACGCAGGAACTATGGTTGTCAGTGACCGACATTTTCTGGCCACACTGACAACGCTTGAAACCAGACTTTACCTTCTCAGACATTATAGGGAAGAAAGACAAATCCAGTAAAAAACAGTCAAGTCCGATAAAGTTAGTCAAAACCGATAAAATTGTCAAATCCGGTAAAAAATTCTTCTCAACTAGGTAAGATATGAAGGGTGTAGGCCCCGATAACAATTTGACCGATAATTAAAGTTAACGGTACCAATAAATTAATGGAACCACAACACAATCACACAGTTAACACTGAAAAATATCAGACAGACTAGTATCCTAATAAAATATAACAATAAAAGTTATATCTTAGCTTAGAAACTCTCGAGCTAGCTCCCAACGATGCGTATGCAGCAGCGGCAAACTAGATCTGAGGTAAAGGTAGAGGGGGATTGTGGGTATTAGATTGTCTCGAGCTTCTTCTCGATGCAGAGCTTGCAAGAGGCTGGCACGGAGCCGATGATCAGCTCCGAACCCATGTGTAAGAACAAACGGCGAGATTGAACACTATCACATGCAATGATATAATGATGAACAGATAAAGAGTTATATGTGGCCATGCACAAGTCAGCAAATACAAGATCAGCAGGACTGAAGTGGGTAGAGTTACATGGGAGAGGCTAAGGGGAGAAGAGACAGAAGCATGCAGAAAAATTGTAAGTACAGCATGCGACAAGTAAGAAAATTAGACATAGGACAGGGAAGAAAACACCCAATAAAAGCAATGAAAAGGACTGGTGTTGCTGGAAATGGAGGAGAAAGGTTATAAAAACAGCAGGGTCAGTGGCATGGTTCAAAAGTGAAAGGGATGACAGCAAGTGTGGGGATAGAGAAGAGGATCTTGGGTAACCAGAAATTCGGTCAGAGACAGGATTCACAATCTTGGCAAGACAGAAAAGAGAGTACACTTCAGGAAATAAGTCTCCAAGTGCAGACTCGGGAAGAGATGACAAAGGTGATCAACAAAGGAAAGAGACAGATGCATGTTGTGGGGTGCAGGGGGTACCACTGTCTTGTCATAGGACAGAGACGAACAGCCAAGGTGGTAGCAAGCAGGGCTAGGGAGTTGGATGATAGCCCAAGAAAAGGAGTTGGAGTAGGCAGATGCCTCAAAAGTGTTATCTGCACAGGCAGCCAGAACAATAAGGAGTGAAATGAGTAAAGAGTAGCTGCAGCAGTGGATAGTGGAGAAAAAGCTTGGCACAAGTTGGGGAATTTAGGGGAACCTTCAGGCAAACGAGCTGTATGCAAAAGATAGGCTCCATCTAAGCCACCAAGAGCATTGGGTCTTAGTGCTGGGTTGTAAGAATACTTCTTGTTGATCACATCTTCAAAATAAGCTAGAAGATAGGAGGGGAGCAACAGAAAAGCAGAAGAGGAGGAGATGATAACTCATTAAAGAAGAGGGAAAACAAAGGTAGAAAATAGCACAGGAACAAACACCAAAGATGGGTGTCTCAAAATGTGGCTGCATGATATTAGTTTGCAAAGTAAGGCGTGTATACAGGATGAAGGGGAAGTAACAACAGCTACTGCAAGATGCAGCGGTGGACACTGATGGAATCACATTAACACAGGTCAGCAACAAAAGGGATTTGACAAAGAGGTGTCTAGCTTATGAGATGTAAAGGAGTGACAAAGAAAGGAAAGACGGATAAAGATGGAGTAACAATTTACATAAAGAAGGGCATGAGACGTGAGATCATAGAGGAGGAGGAACAGCAAACCAAGAATGAGGCAAGATAGGGGCAGGGTTAGAACCTAGGTTAAGAATCCAGGCAGTTAAGATAGCTGAGTTTGGGAAGAGAGTAGTCTAACACAGCACACAATCTCCTAGACACATAAAGGAATAAGGAAGAGAGACTGTCAAAGAAAATAAGTGTTGTAGATGGAAGGGAGGAATACTTATGGGAGATTTGAATCTATCTGTTTAATCTTAGGAGATAATAAGCTTCAGTTTTAAAAGGAAGATTGAGGTATTGGGCCACAAGAGGGCTCGGCCATCTGATGCATGTCTGTACTAGAAAGGAGAGATTTCTGGATGTGGTCCCGACCACAAGTATACTCAGGTGAAAGTACTATAGTCATCAGCAATCATACCACTCTCAGGTTTTAGAAAGGGTTGGTAAGCTACAAAGTTGATGGCATGGGATTTTAGGAGACTGGATTATACTGAGATGAGGAATAGGGTCAAGAGTAAATTAAAAGATTGGCAGAAAACTGATAATATATGGCTGACTATGCTGCATAGAAGGATAAAACTCTTCCTACGACCTAGATGACCCAAGTTCAACTAGCAACTTGGACATCTGTTGGAGTTGGAGGATGGGAATGCTTATCTTGGGAGAGGATGAAGAAAAGTGAAATGAGGCCATTTAATACCACAATAACTTGGAGGAAGGTTGGTGACACAAAGATGGTTCTGGAGTGGAAGTTTGGCCACCAAACAGTATATGCAGCAGCAAAGGAAAAAAGTCACACAAATAATGCATAGTGGCCCCTGCCGTGATGCAGGTCACATATACTCCCAACAAGGGGTGAGGGTTACGGTTTATGGAATACATGTCCTCACTGCTGACATGCCAGCCAGGACACAATCTACTACCAGGGTTGCACTGATGACGGAACCTCCAGGTGAATCTTTCTCCTGTAATGAGGATACTCAGGATAGGAGAAGGAATGGATTTGATTCAAATCATGGGAGGCCTGCTCGTCACCAAGCAAAGGGCTTAACAGCATATTAAATATAACTAAGCGAGTAAACAAACGATAGGAATGGGACAGGCAGAGTATACTAGGCAACAAGCAAGCTTGTGAGGAAAAGGCAAAATTATTGAAAAGTCAAGCTGGCTGCACAAAAATTTGGGGCTAGCAACTGGGACAAAAGATATTGCTAACAAGAGGTGGGGAGGAGAGGTCACAGGTGGAGGAGACAACACAAGAAGCTAGGAGAAGGTTAGCAAGCATCCTAGCTCAAATGGAGCTAGGAAAAAAGATAAGGGAGGTGCTTCATGGTCAGTCAAAACAATATCCACATTTATCACTGAGATACAGGTGAACTTCACATGGTAGGACCACCAGACGTGGTCTCTGACTCAGTCCCAAAAAGAAAAGTAAAAGGAACACTTGGATGGATTGGGTTTATAAAGACCAAGTCTGAGGAATAGGGCACTGGATGACTGTTGTAGTGACAGGGCCAGTATATCAGAAATAATGAAAGCTACTAGTGGAATATCAGGAATTATGATGTAAACTAACTCCTCATAATCTAAAGAACTTTCCAGACTACACTGCGCATTAAATCACTCCACAAGCCAAAAATATTTAAAAAGGTGTGCAAGATCTTTTTACGTCCTTTAACAAACCTTTGTATTTTCTACTCTCATTCCAGAAATTCCATGTCAAAAACTGCTCCTGGCTTTGGGGCAGTACAGAGGATCTCCAGAACAAGTCTCAGCAGTGGTACTGTCTGATTAACAGTTTGAATACTGCTAGCTTGGGTTTCTGTCAGGTCTTTCATTTTCTCCCACATTCCAAAATATATGGCAGTAGGTTGACTGGAGAGGCTATATTTTCCCAAGATATGCATGTGAATGCATTCACTTTCCAATGGACTGGTTATTCATCGGAGCCATGTTCTTACTTACCGCACTGGTGGAAAGCACGCTATGATTAACAGATGAATGGGTCTGGTTTTGCCAAAATGTAACACTGTCTTGACGTTCATCATGTTAACATACAGTACGTCATAATCTGCCCACTCTTATTTGTGTCATACAAATGCTTGCACTTAGCCTAAGAAGTGCTCCAGTGCTCGAACACATTCAAATGTGATATCATAAAAACCTTTCGCCTTCAAAATTTATCGTGACATGACTTTCACATGCAGAAGACCCATATCACTTTTTAAGAGTCTGATCTTCATATCTGATTAAATGGACCTTTGCTGTATTTTTTTACATAATTAGTGTCATTAGCTTGCTGCTTTTAAAGGTTTTTTCATCTAGGCCCACTTTGTCCCTATGCCTACTGACCAGCATGCCTCTCTACTCTGGTCTATGCTCATTCATTCCCCACACTAAGGAATTATCCCAATAAAGTACTGGAGTGAGAGCCATCTGCAGCAGCCATCGTACAGGCAATCATGAGAATTTGTTGTGCAAACACCAGCATCCTGGCAATGAGGGAGTTTTGTGTGGCCTAATATGACTGCCAGGACAGCAAAATCCGCTAGCCATGTGACAGCGGGTCCCCACATTGCCTTCTTCTCTGCCACTGCACACCCCCGTACACTCACTAATGTAGGCTACCATCACGCAGTGAGCTGAAAGCCTGTCTTACAGGACAAGCACCATTACACTGGCCCTACTTCAAGGGATAGGAGTTGCATGCATCTCTTCAGCCCTCCTTGATGACTCCTCCTTCCCAAAGGGCATACTTATGTTCTCCTGACTGCTTCATAAAGTGTCCATGCCAGTACTCACACTCGAGTCATTTGGGCCACAGTCAAGGTTTTATCACTCTGCAGCTCAGAAGCTGTATTTATTTTCAGATCAGCTCCCATCTAGCAAACTCAAACACAAGAATCAAGAGAAATTTGTCTATAACACATGAAGTCTTTCCAGATATCACTGTCTACCTCCTAATTTTTAATCACCAATCATGCATTCCATTGAGCTGCTTCCCAGCTCATATTCTGCTTTTTTCATTGCACTTTTGTACTCTTCCCTGATGGCTCACCATCTCCTTGCTTTTCCTGCCTGCTGTCTGCCACAATATATAACTCTTTCACATTCAGTCACCTCCAATATCTTGATCACCGCTACCTCTAATTTATAATCTACATTTGTAGTAACATATTCAGAAGATTCCTCTCCTGCAGTCTGCTCCATGAAGACCTCCTGGTCCTATTTCACTAAACCAGTCCCTTTCACCTTCTTAGAAAGAAAAACATTCATTGGATCTGATTTGAACTTGATTCACGGAGTTTTAATATTTTATTTTTTTGAACATGCACTCAATGCTTGCATTTCTTCTAGGAATATAGTGTCTACAAAGTGTAGAGAAAATACTCCTCTCAAGCCACTACTGGAAAGGGACATAACTTGTTTATCAGTCTCTCTTTCACCGATGATCCATTATGGAATGCCGGACTGAAGAATAAGGTAGTTTCCCCAGTGTCTAGGGCAAATATCTCCTAGACACTAAAAATGTCATCATGAAAAGACTTGGTGTGTTCTATCCAGTCAGCAGAAATACAGACACATGCAACAGTACAAATACATATACACTGGCATTGGCATGTTTTGTAAGAGTCTGCTCTGCTCTGAGAGTATACAAAATACCTTTCTACATGTGTAATATTCCACTCTACTGCACACAGTGAAGTATTAAAATATCCTGAATAAAATTATATAACCTCATGGGACTTGTAATAGCATGCAATCAAGAAGCAGAGCAAAATACTCCAGTGCAGGTCCCTTAAAAAATTATTAAGTACTTGTTGTAGACTTGAAATATTTTAGAGGTAACAGTATGCACGACCTATTTTTATTTTTGTAAGCAACTATATGAATGGATAAAGCATTCTTTCACCGAAAAGATTTTCTGTACAAAAAACAGTCATATTATTATATTAAAAAAAAAAACAAAAAAAAAAAAAAAGGAAAAGAATGCCACTTTGGTCAGTGAATCCATACTTGTGAATTTATCAAAGGCTATCCAAGTCAGCGGATCATGACATTTTTCTGAGTAAAGCCAGGCCTGGTGTTATACAAGGATAAAGTCCTGATTATGGCCCAGATAACCAGGGTATGATCAATGGTTCAGACACATGATGGAGCTAGCAGGAAGGGATAGATGACTACATCCTGGGGAAGGGCAGGACATAGCATGATCCATATAACCACACCTCCTTTTGGGGGGGAGCATTGAGTGTACATCCAAGGGTGAGCGTTTATCTCACCAAGGCACTGGCTGGTGGTAGTCTTCATTACCTAGTGTACTGGTGCATGCAATCGACTCACAAGATAAAGTCACTATGGGTTTTGGCAGTGACACAGGTAGCTTGTCTCCTCTCCACCCAATGGGGTGTGGTTAAGCCATTGAAACACCCTCAATACTGGGATGCCAGAGAGGGCATAAAGAGCTCTTTCAGCTGCCCGTGTGATGGCCCCTTCAGATGACGTTTGCTTTGGTACTGTAAAGGAAGGACAAATGGGCAAAGTCTAATTGGGGAGGCTTGATGACCAGCAGGCATGAGGGGAAAGAAAGACCAAAGGAGAGTTCTGAGCAAACTTAAATAAAAAAAAGTCCTTAGTTTTGGTAATGTTCCAGTGATACAGTTCATCAGCTACACAAGTGAAAACGGTTTCCTTTAAAACACAGAACTACTCCTCCTCCTCCTCTAAAGCATCTATTTACTATGGAATTCCAAAAAGCCCATGGGTCCCAAATATTCTCATTATTTTCAAAATCATACACCAATGCACTGTACGAGTATGTACACAAATGCATGGAACTTGCCATACCAAATAGAACCAAGAAGGTCTACTCCAAAAAAGGAAGTCAATCTGGTGGTACCCTGCCATCAATAAACTCTACAACAGAAGGAAGAAACTGTTGCAGAAAAAAGTGAAGTCACAAGACTGGAAAAAACTCCCTTATCAGCCTCAACAAAAATTTGAGATCCCTTATCAAATCCTCTAAAGCCAGATATGAAGGCAGAAATATGGCTGACACCAAAAACAACCATAAAGCCTTCTATAACTATATCAAGAATCTCCAAGGCAATGCTCAGATTTTGCTCTGAGTTATTGCACACTGGTACCTCCTATAGTGAGCCAACATACTGGCCGACCAATACAGTGCCAACTTTACCCCCCAAGGCCCTATCACAATACCAGAAGAAAGCCTGGTAGCCAACATTTCTGCAGCACAGGTAAAAGGTGGATTATCCAAAGCCAAGAATACAGTGTCCATGGGACCTGATAATATCCCTGGCTGGGTTCTATATGAAAATAAACTGGTACCACACCTATGTGCTCTGTTCAATCACAGCTTTACCTTAGGCTTTGACCCTAATGAATGGTGCACTGATACAGTCATCTCTCTCCACAAAGGGGGAGCGACTACAGACCCTGGGAACTATCGCCCCACTAACCTGACAAGTCTGGTATGTAAAGCAATGCAGTGCATCAACATGGACCTGCTTAACAAACATATAGGCAATCTCCAAACTTTTGACCACATGCAGTTCGGTTTTGTTAAGGGGAGATCCTGCCTGCTGAACCTGGTTGACTTCTCTGAAGCAGTCACCAAGGCTGTGGATGAGGGTAAGACAGTCCATACAGCCTACCTCGACCTGGGCAAGGCTTTTGATACCTTTCCCCACTCGGGTATCATTGATAAACACACCAAACTAGGCATCAATCCTTATATCACTAGGTGGGTTACAAACTGGCTCATAGACAGGACTCACACAGAGTGAAAGTTGTGGACTCCAAGTCAGATTGTCGACCAGTCACAAGTTAAGTCCCACAGGGCTCGGTCCTCGGCCCTCTCCTGTTTGGCATCTATTTCTCAGAAGTCCAGGCCAACACAGACGGACTCTGGCTGATCAAGTTCGCTGATGACTGCAAGCTGGGAGTCACTACTAACTCCCCAAGTGATGAAGACATCCTACAAAAGGGCCTCACTGAGACCAATGACTGGTGTCGGAACCACAGCCTTAAGCTTAACGCCAAAAAATGCGCTATCTTTCCCTTTGGAAAAACTCAGTTCCCGCTAATTACCAAGTTGATGGGAGCCCACTGAACACTGAAGGGGCCATAAGCGATCTGGGCACCCAAGTCGACAGCAACCTCACCTTCGACCACCACATAGCCACTGTGGTCAGAAAGTCCTTCTACATGGCACATCTCATAACCAAAGGTTTCGCATCCAGGAAGAAAGAGGTCATCATCCCTCTCTACTCATTCCTCATTAGACCAGTCATCAAATATAACGTCCCGTTTAGCATGTACCTGACCAGACACCTACAACAGCTGAAGAGGCCACAAAAGTACCTCACAAAAAGGATCCTAGGCCTTAAACACATGTCCTACATGGACAGACTCAAGAAACTTCAGCTGTTCTCAGTCTTTTATCTCCTACTCAAGAGGTGATCTCTGTTTGACTTATAAAGCCATATCCAACCCAGCCCTACTTGAAATGCTACACCTAAAGAAATCACAATTCCCCCACTCCACATGCTCCAGAGATCACAACCTCATTACCACAATCAACAGAACATGCTGAAGGGACAGGTTCATCACCCAGAGACTGCCCATACTCTGGAATTAGCTTCCCATTCATGTCAAGCAGAGCACCTCACTGGCCCTCTTCAAGAGAAATCTCAATGAGTGAATGGGTAACAGAAAGTTCACCCCAGGGATTACTCCAGTTGCCCTACTACATAGAGGCACTGTGAACTAACATCGGGTGGCACACACCAAAGCAATTTTTTTGAGGCTAGGCTTGTAAAGGCTCCAGGGCCATTAGCCTAGTACACATCGATGAACTTGGCACCTGGCTTTGTGGCATACAGTGATGGATCACAGACTACAACTCAGGTGACTGATATAATTAGCAACTTAGGTGCTCGAAGAAGCCAACCAGGGAGAAAGATGGAAGTGAGGGGCTGGCTCACTCATTTCTAAAGGAATGATGACAGTGGAGTCCCTAACCTCCTAGACAGAAAGACAGAGGAAAAGACCACATACAATATTTCCTGCAACCTGAGACTCAGGTGTGTGAAAGTGTGCAGACTTCTGCTAGGCACAGCATAGCAGACAGTGAACTGCACTTTCTAGCTCGTTAGAACTTGTACAGGAGCATAAAGAGCAGAGGAAAAAAAACTCTTAACCCGGCTGGATGACATCCACAACCTCTGGCTCACCTACATCTGTCAGCATGGTTTGCTAGCAACAGACTGGGAGCAAATACTAACAGTGGTTAGAGTGCTGATGTGTGTGTGTGTGGGGGGGGGGGGGATGAGGGCAAAGAAAAATGATTTAAAAAAAAAAATCAGACTTGGGTTACAATGCATTTTTATGCTGATGGTATTACTCTGCCGAAATCCTGCAATACCAAAAGCATGGTCACTGTGGATTCATTTAAATCTGTACATAGATTAGCATGTATCACATACAAATCTAATGTTCAGGTACTAAATCTATCATCTTAGGAGCCTCCACATGGATTACCAAGTATTACATACAAATCTAATATTCAGGTACTAAATCTATCATCTTAGGAGCCTGCACCTCATAAACGTTCTATTTCTATCTTTTCGTATACAAATGGAATATATGCCCATATTGACACTTTATACACTTGTCTTAGGTTTTCAAATGTACACACTAAAACTATGCACTTTCTGTAAATTGTAATGTTCCTCTAATTTTACATGCAAGTATGTCAGTCTTGTAAATGTTCTTCTGTAATCTGTCGACCTAGCATGTGATGTCAACTTTTTGTATTTCTTTATTTTTGTTATACTTTTATATTTTGTCATACTTTTATACCTTTTACAATTCTTCTGCACTGTATTTTGGAGCTTTTCTCCCCGGGGAAAAAGGACCTGTGTCCCATCAGACTTTTCTGGTTAGCAAATGTAAAATAAAATAAAAATAAATAAATTGTCTAATACCTCTCCCAAGCTTGTTGCTACACACTGTCCACACATAAATATGGAACATATCCACAATTACACAAACCGTGAAAAGTCCGAAGCTTGTTCATAGGTGGGTACTAGGCTATCTGCCTGAAGGCATTTATAAGCCTAGCCAGAATGTGTTGGCTTTCGCCGCCCCCTTAGATTAGTTCCCTGTGCCTCTGTCCAACACAGCCACTGAAGTGATCCCCTAGGTAAACTTTCTGTTTCCCATCCACTCGTCAAGGTTTCTTTTGCAGTGTGTTAGCAAGGAGCTCTGCCTAATGTAGATTGGGATCTTGTTCCAAAGCATGGTAATTCTCTGGGACAGGAATCTATCCCTCCAGCACATCCCATTTATTGTTGTGGTGAGGTTTAGATCCCTAGAGCGTGTGGCTCGAGGAGATAAGGTTTTCTTTAGGTGGAGCATGTCCATCAATTCTGGGTTGGACATGGCCTTGTATGTCAGGCAGAGATCACCTTTGAGTAGGCGGTATGCAACCGAGTACAACTGGAGTTTCTTCAGTCGAGCTGCATACGGCATCTGTTTGAGGTCATTGATCCTCTTGGTGAGGTACTTCTGTGGTCTTTCCAGCTGTTGCAGGTGTCTTATAAGGTACACCCCAAATGGGGCGTTGTACTCTAAGATGGACCTGATGAGTGATGAGTAGAGGGGCACAATGACCTCTTTTGATCTGGATGCAAACCCTTTTGTGATTAGGTGGGCCACGTAGAAGGATTTTCTAACCATTTTGGCAATGTGATTATCAAAGGTGAGATTACTATCTACTTGGGTCCCCAGATCCCTTATTACGTCTTCCGTATTTAGGGGACTACTACCTATGTGGTAGTTTGTGGGTACTTTGTTTTTTCCAAAGGGGTTAACTATACACTTTGTGGCATTTAGCTTGAGGCCATGATTTTGAAACCAGGTATCCGTCTCAGTGAGACCCTTTTGAAGGATGTCTGTTTCAGCCGGAGAGTCAATTATAGCCCCTAGTTTGCAGTCGTCTGCGAACTTGGTCAGCCATAGTCCTCCTGTGCTTGCCTGTACCTCTGAGAAGTATATGCCGAACAGGAGGGGTCCTAGGACTGAGCCCTGGGGAACGCCACTTGTAACCGGTTTAGAGTTGGACCTAGCTCCCGCAACTCTCACCATGTGGGTTCTGTCCATGAGCCAGCTGGCAACCCATCTTGTGATGTAGGGTTTATGTTCAGGCTGGTGAGCTTGTCTATAATACCAGAATGGGGAATGGTGTAGAAGGCCTCAACGAGGTCTAGGTAGGCTGTGTGTACCACCTTTCCCTCATCTATAGCTTTGGTAACTGTCTCAAAGAAGTCCACCAGGTTTAGGAGGCATGATCTTCCCTTAACAAAGCCAAACTGGGTAGGGTCCAGTGTTTGGAGGTTTCCAATGTCTCTGTTAATGAGTTCCATGATGATGCACTCCATAGCCTTGCAGACCAAGCTAGTTAGGCTTATAGGGCGATAGTTCCCGAGGTCTGTTGTGGCTCCACCTTTGTGGAGCAGAATAACCACTGCTGTGAGCCACTCTGTGGGTATGTAGCCTGTGGAGGGGATGAGTTTGAACAGTGTGTTTAGGTGAGGGGTTAGTTCGTCTTTCAACTCGTGTAGGACGCAGCCTGAGACACCGTCTGGTCCCATTGATGCTGTGTTTTTGGTTTTGGAGAGGGCTGTTTTAACCTGAGTATCTATGATTTCAGGGACTCTACATTCTTCTGGTATGGTTATGGGCCCTTTTGGGGGTGAGAGGGGGGTGAAGTTTGCGCTGAACCTGTCTGCCAGGATGTTGGCAATATCTGTCGGTTCAGTGAATTTTGTGCCATTCTGCACTAACTCCGAGCAGATCTGAGCATTGCCACTTAGATTCTTGACATAGCTAAAGAATGCCTTGTGGTTATATCTTTGGAGTCCTTGGCAATTTTTCTTTCAAAGCTCGCCTTGGATGATTTTATGAAGGATCGTAGTTTCCTGCTGATACTGATCAGGGATGTCTTCCCTTCTTGGGATTTTACTCTTTTCTGTACTAATTTCCTCCTACTATTGTACAGCTTGTTTATGGCAGGAGTCCACCAAACTAGTTTCCTTTTCTTGGAGGAGTGAGTCTTGGTTTTGCTTGGGATTGCACGATCCATGCATTCTTGTAGCTGCCCGTAGAATGCATTAGTAAAGGATTTTGCAGCTTCGACAGTGTTAACCTTCGGCATGGGGGCTTTGAAACTTTCCACCTCAGTCTTAAGAAACGTGAACTTTGCTTTTGAAAAGTTTTTTACAGTGGCTTTCTTGTCCGTGGGTGGGGGCGGAATATGGACATCCAAAATGATTTGTTTATGGTCAGATCTAACCAGCGAGGGGTTGACCTCTGGTGCGGAACACCGGTCGCCCATGTTGGTGATGACCAGGTCCAATATGTTGTCACCTCTGGTGGGAGTGCTGACGAGTTGAACCAGGGTATTTGAGTTTATAAATTCTAGGAAAAGTTGGGCAAGGGAGTTAGTACTTGAGTAGTTCTCCCAGTTAATGTTTGGGTAATTGAAATCATCCAATATTAGGGTGTTTGGTAGGACCTTTATGTTTCCCAGTGTTTCCAGAAATGCGGAATGGGGGTCCTGGGACATGGTGGGTGATCTGTAGCAAGCTATAATTTGAATTGCAGTTTTGCCCATTGTTAGTTGCACGTGGATGATCTCTGAAGCATTGTGCTGTGCCACTAACCTGGAGGTGTGGGTATCCTTGATGAATATGGATACGCCCCCGCCTTTTGTATTTCGGTTTGGGTTCTGTGGCCGAAATGTATGGTATGAGTTGTAGCCTGGTAGTGCTGGGGTGCTCTCTGGAGCCTTAAACCAGGTTTCTGTTACTGCACATATATCGATTTTCTCCATACTGAGGAGTGCCACGAGTGCGTGCATTTGGAGGTTTAGACTTCTGGCACTGAGTAGCATTGCCCACAGTTTTTTGTTACTTGTGCTATTTACGGCGGTGGGTTTGTCTTTTGAGCCTTGCCTAAAAAAGGCACTATGGGGGTGGCAAGAGCCTTGGCAAGTATTCGAAAGCCTAAGGGTGACAGGTGCAAGCCGTCTCTAGCGAAGCAGTGTGGCTTGTCGAGCATGTCATCCCAGGCAGACAGACACTGGATCCCCTTTGAATGACACCAGAAACTTAGCCAATTGTTGAAATTGAGAATTCTTTCTTTATACCGTGGTATCATTCTTGGTGAGGGCAGGATGTTACTCAGGGTCAGGATCATACCGGCCTGGGCTACGTGATCAGAGAGCTCTTCCATGTCTCTTTTCAAGTAGTCCAGGTTGGTACGGCTCAGGTCATTCACACCAACATGGACAATGACAGAGTCATATTTGTACTTGTTGTGGAGTGACCTGAGTACTTGTGTTATGTGGCAGATCCTGGCTCCCGACAGGCAGCTAACAGTAACCTTCTCCGTATTCAGCCTAGTGAGTGGGACGTCAGTGTGCCTGACTATAGAGTCACCTATTACTAGTATGTTGGGTATGTTATTTTGCTTTAAGGACTGTGATTTCATGGCACACTGGTTTTGTGAAGTATGTGTTTCATGGTTTGTGTTGGGGGGTGGAGGTTGCTTGGATGTTTGCTTTGGAGGTCTCTGTTGGTTTTGCAGATTTTTATTTAGAGCCTCCGAGTATGTTTCCATGTATTTATGTGTGTTTTTTGCCGGTGCTGGTTTAATGGGTCTATGAAAGACTGGTGGTGTGATGCAAGTACTTCCCATCTCTTCTTGACTGTCTGATCCAGTCTTGGGTTGAGAGAGCTTAGCCTCTAGTTTGGCTGTATAACTGCATATCTCGCATGTATTAGTGTTTGGTGGTAGGAGGAGGGGGTTGTCTTTGTACATGAGGCAGTTGTAACATTGCCTCAAAATGCCCAGATTCACCAGTTGGACTGGAGAGTCCACCTGAAACTGCCCTTTGGACATGCCTGGATAGGTACAGTGAACTACTTTACTGGATGGCTGGTAAGGTCGAATAGAGAGCCTTGTCCTACTGTACAGTACAGGAGGGTCTAGTGCTAGGGTTTATAAATGCTTGCTATAATTTTTGAGCAAGTGCCGGGCTGAGAAATGAATGGCTTGAGTGCTTAAGCTGAAAGTTTGTCTAGTTCCAAGGGAAAAATTGAAGAGGAGACTTTGTGGAATCGGGAATAGTTTTACCCTAGCTAAGCTTTGTCTTGCTTTGGCTCATTAGCAGCAGTACAAAGAACTGCCTGCTCACACCCTTGTTCTCCCCTCCCCTTCCCTGTTTATTACCTTAAGACAATCCCAGAGTTAATAAATATTACCTGTGGCAGGCACCATTTGTAAACCTACAATCCACTCTGCTACAGGCCCCATGAAGGCTCAATGTCTCTCCAGTAAGTGTTTTACAACTGTAAATGCCTATTTATGTTGAATTGTATTAGACATTTTACAACTGTATATGTTTATGTTGAATTTCAAGCCTGTACTCCAATCTGCTTACTTACACTATCAGACTATTTACCCCACTCATAGGACCAAAAACTGGGACTGGGTTAGCCCCGCTACGCTCGGGCTCACTTTGCTCCCCTCCCTGCCCCCTTATTCCACCCGCCCCCAATGTGTCTACATTTATAGCCACTAGGCCACACCCCTACTTCCTCTCCAACCTACACAACTTCCTCTCCAATTTCCTCCCCCCCACCACTTTACTGTTTAACCACTACTATTCCTCTGAAGCACATTGACCCTACCCATTGATGACATATAACATGTCTATAAATAATTATAAACTCCTTCCTCTTATCTTACCACTCTTAATTCTGCCATACTTTCTTACTAGCTATGAAAATCTCACATTTGTAGGTTTCTCTTATCCAAAATGCCAAACCAAGACCCCCTACCTCCACTGATCTGGAACTTGCCCACTACTACAATACCCCAAAAATTATAAATTCCAACCACTTGCTTCTAAAAAACACTCCAATCAACACCAAAATCCAAATATGAACTAAAACTACTATTCAAAGTTATTAGACTACTAGCGTATCTAAGAAAAACATAACCAAAGATGGGGACATCCATCCTAATCCAGGCCCAACCTTAACTCAAAATCCTACCAGCCCACCACTCTCCCACCGACTGGTCAACTCCCTCCTAATATGCCACTTAAACATTAGAAGCCTAAACAATAAGATACATAGCCTGCATGCTGTACTAGCCACATACCTCCCCAACATAATGTGTCTATCTGAAACATGGCTCCAGCCATCAACCAAAGACAATGAGATCCTGCCTCCTGGTTACAATATACTTAGGGCAGATAGAGTAAAGAAAAGAGGAGGTGGAATAGCCGTCTTATATAATAGCACACTTAACATCATAACTAACCCTATACAACACCCCAGGTCTCTAACGCTGAAATACTAGCTCTAAAAATTCTACTAAATAATCATAAGGGCATTAACCTAATTGTCACCTATATTCCCCCTGGGAACAATGTAGAAACACTAGAGGTCATTCTACATTGGATAGCCAACAACTACCCTCAAGAAACCATTGTCCTGGGCGATGTTAATATTGACTGGAACCAATGCACAGCACAGTCCAACCCCATCCCTGTTAACCTACATGGATTCTCTCAGATAATATCATCTACCACACGTACATAGGTAACAATAACCAAAAAGAGAGTATACTAGACTGGATACTCACCAACAGTCATCCCCCGAACTATATGTTTGGAACTCTCCCTAATGATCTTAGTGATCACCTGCTCACATACATCATGAAAGACAAAACTAATTGTACAAGCTTACCTATTTATAGGTCTATCAGATCCAAGAAAAACTTTGACCCAACTAAATTTCAACTTGAACTCAAATCATGTAACTGGACAAAACTAAAGTTCCTTCCCCTTGATGAGGCAGTGTCATCATTTAACAATTCATTCCTTACTATACTTGACTCGCATGCCCCTAAACGCTCAATAAGAATTAAAACTCAACTTGCACCCTGGCTAACAACAGACACCAAAACCAAAATAACAACTAGAGACAAAGCGTGGGATAAATGGCGCACTACCAAACTACCCCTAGATCGTATCAAATTCCAACAACTTAGAAATGAGACTAAAAAAGCCATCATACTAGATAAGAAAAATTACTTCTACAATCTGCAACATAAACATCAGAATAATCCTCAAAAGTACTGGGCAGGCATAAATAAACTTCTCCAACCAGGCAAATCCACTACTCCGACCCCAGGAACATTATCTGACAAGAGCCAAGAAGATATAACCAATTCATTCAATACTTTCTTCACAGAAACCATCCAGTCATTAGCTAACCAACTTTCTCCTCCCCACACTTCTATAAACACTATACCCGACTCACCACTCTCTTTTAACTTCCAGCCAGTGTCCACATCCTTTATCAGATCCCTTTTGAAGCCAACCACCCTTTCAGCCGATCTTCTGCCGGCTGAATACCTGCAAATTGCTGCAGATGTCGTAGCCTACCCTATCTCAATCCTAATTAACAGAACCATAACCGAGGCCTCAATCCCCTCAATTTGGAAAATATCCTATGTTATTCCACTCCACAAAGGAGGTTCATCCACAGAACTATCCAACTATAGACCTATAGCCATACTATCACCACTTGCCAAAATTATAGAAAAGTGCATGCACAACCAACTAATGCTCTATCTAACCCAAAATAAACTACTCACAGACTCTCAACATGGATTCAGACCCCATCATAGTACAACCACTGCCCTCCTCTCTTTTACTGAAAACATTAATCTTAACTGGAATAATAAAAAATATCCTCCGCTCTCTTCCTGGACCTATCGAAAGCCTTCGATATGGTAAACCATCAGTTACTTCTATATACTTTAAAACCCTGTATCTAGATACTCCAGCCCTTGACTGGTTTCAAGCTTACCTCACTGGGAGACAACAAGCAGTAATGTGGCAAAACAAGCTCTCCTGCCTACTACCAAATACCATAGGAGTTCCTCAAGGTTCCATATTAGGACCTCTCCTCTTTTCAGTCTTCATAAACGACATCCAAACAGTCATCCCTGAAGCCACCTGCATTCAATATGCAGATGACTCGACTATAATATGTTCCAATGCTTCTCTTGCAAATCTACTAACTACCACCCAACATAGCTTCACCAAAGTTGAAAACTGGCTTGCCAACCATCTCCTGATCTTAAATCCAAACAAAACCAAGTTACTTCTCTTCTACCCAACCAACAGATCTCCGACTGAAAACTTCACTATAAAATCCAATAATGGGACCATCATCTCCCCAGACACCTATACAAAGCTATTAGGAGTAAACATTGACAATAAACTCAGATTTGATATACATATCAACCAAGCCATTAAGTCAGTCAACAAGAAACTTGGGACCCTATATAGAATTAAAGCCTTCCTTACCCCGAATGCCAGGGCAGCCACAGCCCGTTCACATCTTCTCTCTACCCTACTATATGCCTCTCCTGTCCTCACTCACCTTAACAAATCTGATCTGGCCAAGCTCTCATCCTGCTATAATCACATTGCCAGGTTCGTTACAGGCCTACCCTACAGAACACATCACTGTACTAACCTGAAAAAGCTTGGATGGATAGAATTCCCACACCTTCTACACCAGTCCCAACTCATAGAGGCCTTCAAAATCCTTAAACAACCTGAGAATACCCCAGCACTAAAAAACTTAATGACTCCCTACTCCAATCTAAGCTGCCTTCACTCAGCAAACAGACTCCTTGTCCAAACAACTAAATCTCTCAACCTAGGTGGTGACGCTATTTGCCAACACCACTGGTAAAATATGGAACTCTCTCCCAAATAACATCACGCTTGCAACTTCTCTAAGTCAATTCAAAAATAGTCTAAAACTCCACTTCAAGTCACACTGGCTATGTCCTTGCTCAAACCCAGACTAGCTCTGTGCCATTAACTAAAACATAAACAACTAGCTAAGATGATAAGTACTTTGTATACTGTGATAAAGAAATATGTATCCTGTCTAACTCTATGTCATTATACTGCCTACCATCCTTGCTAATATGTTATTAATGTTACATTTGTAGTAATCTCAGAAATAGTAATGGCAGTCTTGTACTTGTATGTAAATAGCCTATGTTTTTGTTAAGTTCTTTCAGCTCATTTACTGTACCTAATTATCAATGTAACTCTGTTGGAGCTTTTCTCCCCGGGCCTCCGCTGAAAAAGGACATGTATCCAGTCGGACCATCCCGGTTAACAAATGTAAAATAAAAATAAAATAAATAAATAAGCGGCGCTGCCTGGCGTGCAAAACCGGGCAAATATGGTATTTATAGCAGGGAAATGAAAGAGATAGAAATCAGCCCGAAACGGCCAATAAACTACTAATTTCTGGGCTGAAACCACTCCTCCAGGGACAGATAGGCTGCTCAAAGCTCCCCTCTCTCACAGGTGAACAGAGAAACATCCTTCTATCCAAGTAAGGTATGGGCAAACCCAGAGATTTGTAAACACAACCCTGAATTCAGCACTAACTTGAAAACTGGACTATACTAGCTTAGAAAGGCAGGAAACAAGTGTATGTATGTATGTATGTATCTATCTATATATATATATATATATATATATATATATATATATATATATATTTTTTTTTTTCAGAAAATAAAGCAGATACACTCAAAAAAAACAGTTTAAAAGCACATAAAAACACATAAACATAAAAAAAACACTTATATGTTTGCTGAACCAATGTTCAGTGTAAAGCTTATCATAAGAGAATCATAATTAAGTTCCTGACTTTTAAAGTCATAAAAGCACACTGATTGTGTGCTGTTCATCATATAAAGGCTTCACTACATGGCACCTCATAGCTAGTGCATCCACTGACAGCAAAAAGGCATTGGTCTTTGCAGACTAAAACAGCTTAATTTATTCTTCTGGCTCTGAAGTGGGATCACAAATGCTCAGTGCTCATGAGAGAAAGCTTGCTGATTATCAAGAAGGGAGGAGATAGTACTTGTAAGTTCATTACCATACACACTGATTACTCTAGAAACATGCCTACCCACTGTTTACACTTGGCTGAAGTTTCAAGTCAGCTAAGCATGAAGTAGTGCACTGTCATTTTTTTTTACTAGAAAAACTCACCAAGGCTCTGCCACAACTTGCTGTGAAGGAAAGTTTTTTTTTTTTTTTTGCTTTCTTGTACCTTATGTAGCTTTATTGCTTTCTTTTATTTTGTATATTGTGATATGTTTTACTTGTATTCTGCTTTTAACTGCAAAGCTGGGTCCCTTGTGAGTTGCACAGAAATTAGTACAGGATTAATTATCTGTGAGCTGAGGATGGAGCTAGGAACTAAACCTTCTATTTAAGAAGTAAAATTAAACATTCCAAGGCTTGAACAGAAAATGTTCAGGTCAGCGATACATAAAGCAGGGCTCTGTCATTTTTTACTAGAAAAGCTCACAGATTGTTGTGAGGGACAGGTTAGTTTGATTTTGCTTTCTTGTATTTTGTGTTGCTTTATTGCCTTCTTCTATTTTGCACATTGTGCTTCATGTTTTTTACAGTGTTTTACTTGTATTCTGCTTTTAATTGCATAATTAAACTAGGAAAGAGACCACAGCTGTGTCTCTTGTGAGTCGCACAGAAATTAAGTTTTCCCCACCCTCCACTCTGGTGCTTTTGTCTTTTTAAACTCAAATTTCTTTCTAGTTGCCTGCCCCTTATGTTAATTTAACCACATACCTCCTTCCCTCTCCCCTTTGATTGGCTATTGTGAGTAAGCACAAAAAGTACAGTTTTGTACCTACCATAAATGTAGATGTTTGAGTGCTAATACAGCTGCAGTAATCACATATGGGTTCTCTGCCGTCAGGCGGTCCCTCGGTAGGCCGAATTCCAAAGTCTTGGTCCGGCGTCAGTTGTTGTCGCTTTCTTTCCTGACGGCAGTGCGACAGGGGTATATAAGACACAGCCGACGCCATATTCTTCAGTCTTTTCTTGCCCCAGATGTCAGGTGCCCCCAGAAGGAAGGCAATACATAAATTATATATAAAAATATATTCAAGCAATGCAATGTAATCAAAAAACAGTAGTTGCAAGCAAATACACCATGGGAGGATAACCCAAATTAGGTTGTAAGAGGAGGTGTTAGCCACTAGTCCTTTACCAAGAGGGGAAGGAGGGAGGGAAACCTGTACTGCAGCTGTATTAGCACTCGAACATCTACATTTATGGTAGGTACAAAACTGTACTATGTTCATCGTGCATACAGCTGCAGTAATCACATATGGGTAGAATCCCAAAGCTACGCACAGGGTGGTAGGCACTAGGTGGAACTGGGATGAGCCAGAATGCCCTGCAATACAGCAGTGGCAAAGCCTGCTCTAGTTTTGGAATATAAAGGCAGGTGGTAGTGTTTTGTGAAGGTATGCACAGAACTCCAAGTGGCTGCCTCCAAAATATCTTTGGTAGGAACTCCTCTGAGGAAGGCTGTAGAGGTAGCTGTGGCCCTGGTGGAGTGGGATCTGATGCCTGTAGGGACAGATTTCCCATGATAGGAGTAACAAAATCGTATGCAGTGGCCTATCCATTTTGAAATTGTCTGTTTGGTAACAGGCTTCCCTTGAGCTCCTACAGCATAGGACACAAAAAGCTGTTCTGATTTCCTGAAAGGCTTTGTTCTGTCCAAATAATAACGTAGCTGCCTATGGATGTCTAAGGAATGTAGCAGCCTTTCCCCTTTGTTTTGAGGATTGGGGTAAAAGGTAGGTAAGTGTATGGCTTGATTCAAAGCTACCCTGGATACCACTTTAGGCATAAATGACGGATTGGTTCAAGGGAAACCCTGTCCTGATGGAAGATGAGAAAGGGCTGCACAGCCATGAGGGCTTGTAGCTCCGAAACCCTACGAGCTGAGGTAATGGCCAGAAGGAAAGCTGTTTTCCAGGACAAATATTGCAAATCTGTTGAGGCAGCTGGTTCAAAGGGAGGCAATGTTAATTTTTCTAGAATGTAATTAAGATCCCAGGCTGGCACTGGTTGTTTCCTTGGTGGTCTTGTATTCTTAGCCCCTCTGAGTAACTGTCTTAAAAGTGGGTGAGAGAATAACGGTGGATCCGTGTTGAATTCTGCAGAAATGGCCGAGGCATGGATTTTTATGGAGGAAAATGAAAGCCCACTGTTCAGCAGCTCAGCTAGATACTGTAATACCTAAGGCAAATTTAGTTTTCTACGATCCTGGCCTTTTTTCTCATTCCAGGAGCAAAACCCGTTTCCATTTTGCGGAGTAGGCCTTTCTAGTTGATGGCCTTCTGGCCTCCAGAATGACGTCCTGCACCTCTTTGGGGAGTAGGATCTGTTATGGTGTTAAGGAATTTTCCATGCAGCGAGATTGAGTGTTTTCAGCTGACTGTGAAGAGTTTTGTAGCTGTGCTGAGTCAGCAGAAGAGGCATTAGAGGTAGAAGCCAGGGAGGAGTATGTGTTAGGTTCCTCAGGAGTGGGTACCAGTGCTGTCTTGGCCAGTCTGGAGCAATCAGTATCATCTTCGGTCTGTCTGCTCTTGCTTTCAAGAGCACCTTGGGCAGAAGAGGCAGAGGTGGGAAAGCGTACACTGTCCATGCTGTCCAACTGAATGAAAGGGCGTCCACTCTCCAGGCCTTTGGATGGAAGGTCCTTGAACAAAACTTTTCCAATTGATGATTCCTGTGGTAGGCGAAGAGATCTATGTCTGGCCTTCCCCACGCTTGGATTATCTGTGTAAACACATGAGGGTGCAACTTCCATTCGTGCGGATCTGTCATATTTCTGCTTAGACTGTCTGCCAGCGTGTTTTCCAAACCTGGCAAGTACTGTGCTTGAAGTTCGATTTGCCATTCCAGAGCCAAGTTCCAAAGTGTCATGGCTAGTCTGCACAGGGGGTATGAATGTGTTCCTCCTTGTTTGTTTATGTACCACATTACTGTGGTGTTGTCTGTTCTTATCAATAATTGTCCTGGATGCAGGAGGTCCTTGAATGCTGTAATTGCATTTATCACTGCTAGCATTTCTTTTTGGTTGATGTGAAGGTGCTTTTCCTTTTGGGACCATTTGCCCTGAATGCACCTGTCTGTCATGTGCGCCCTCCAGGCGTAATCTGAGGCGTCTGTTGTGATGACTTGATTTGTTTGAGGCTTGCAGAATGGGAGACCTGTGTTTGTTTGACATGCTTGGGCCCACCATAGAAATTCCTTTTGCAAACATGGAATTATTGGTATTATTGCTTCCAAATTGTGGCTGTGCTGAGACCATAGGTTTTTTAGGAACCATTGAAGTTTTCTCATATGCAACTTTGCACATGGGATTAAAAGAATGCAAGATGCCATGAAGCCCAGAGCCTGCAGGATTTTCCTTGCAGTAAGCCTGGTACAATTTGCTAGTATTTTGAAGTACTGTGTTAGTTGCCCCTGTTTTTCTGGCGTAAGGTAGGCCATCTGGGTGTTTGTGTCCAAGTTGGCACCCAGGAAAGTTATTTTCTGAGATGGTGTTAGCCTGGATTTCTCTTTGTTGATTGTGTATCCCAGAGAATTCAGTAACCGTATTGCATAAGCCAGATGTTCCAGAAGTTTGTGCTTGCTGTCCGCTTGGATCAGGCAGTCGTCCAAATAAGGGTAAATTTGTATCCCTTGAAGTCTGCAGTAGGCGATTACTGATGCCAGGCATTTCGTGAATACTCTGGGCGCAGTAGATAAGCCAAAGGGCAATGCAGAGAATTGATAGTGGATTGAACCTGCAAGAAATCTGTGGTATCTTCTGCAGCTTTGTCTGATTGGGACATGCAGGTATGCCTTCTTGAGGACCAATGTTACCAGCCAAAACCCCTTGCCCAGCATGGGAAGAAGCTGCTGTAATGTGAGCATCTTGAATTTTGGTACGAGTAGAAATGTATTTAGGATGGATAAGTCCAAAATGGGTCTCCAGTCGGTTCCTTTCCTTGGTACCAGAAATAGTCTGGAATAAAAACCTTGACCTTGTTCGTGAGTAGGTACCTCTTGAATAGCTTTCATGTCCATGAGTTTTGAAATTTGTATTTGTGCCTCTGCCCTTTGATTGTGTGGCAGGTTTGGCATGCCTCTCATTTTTGGAAGAGTGTGAAAATGAAATCTGTAGCCTCTGTTTATAATGTCCAGGATCCATTTGTCTGTTGTGATAATATGCCAATTTCTTGTAAATAATGCCAGCTTTCCTCCCAAGGGAGCTGCCAGCTGAGACTTGCTTGGCATGAAAAGGAGGAAGTCATTGGGTTTGTTTTCTGTATTGTTGTGCACTGTCTTCGCCACCTCTTGGTGCTGGAGTTTGCCATTGTCTGCCTCTATATGATCCTTGAGATTGACCTCGGCCCCTTGTGCGCCTGTATCTACCTCTTTGGGGCTTGTCCGTGGCTGGAAAGGACCAGTTTTTAGAAGGCCAATTTCTGCTAAAACGAGGCGGTTGTACCTGTAGAAAAGCCTTGACAGTTTGCATAGATTTAGCTTTTTCTTCCATTTTGCGTAGTATCTCCTCAGCATTAGTACCAAATAGTACATCCTTTTGTAAAGGAGCATTCTAGTAGTTTAGCTTTAACATGATCAGGCAAGCTTTGTTCCCTAAGCCAAGCATGTCTATGAATGACTGAGCCTGTAACAGCAGCTCTACTTGAGGCCTCTAAGGCATCATAGCCACATTGTAAGGTGTGTTTACCCACTTGTTCTGTACTATGCATCATATCCTGCAATTCCTTCAAATCTGGTTGTTCAGGTTGAGACATTTTATTTCTTAATTGAGATAACAGAAACTGCTGGTATTTAAGCATATGGAACTGACAATTTAAGGCCCTCATGGCTAGGGTGGCTGAGGTGTATACCTTTTTCCCCCACCTTTCTAAGGATCTAGATTCTCTTTCGGAAGGAAGTGGATTCTTGGCAGTAGAGGCCTTCATTCCCTTGGGGCCTTGAGAAATGGTTTCAGGGTCAGCATTATGGCTTTTGAAAAGAAATTGGTGAGAGTTAGGAACTCTGTAGTACCTATCAGGTTTGACTGGAGCAGAAGGCAGGGAATCCGGACTAAGACAAGCCTCCGAGTAAACATCATGAAGTATGTCCAAGACAGGAGGTATAGCCAGCGGTCTGTGTTGAGGTAACAAAAGAAATTCCCTAGGCCTTTTCTTGGAATCAGAAAAGTCTTGGCCTTCCCAATGGAAGTGCTCCCTCAAGGTGTGCAAGGTTTCCCCAAAAGAGAAATCCTCTGGGGGAGACTATTTGGTACTAATGCTGAGGAGATACTACGCAAAATGGAAGAAAAAGCTAAATCTATGCAAGAAAGAATGGACTGTTCTGCATCCGAATCTTCATAAGGGGAGTACGAGTGTTCCTCTACATCAGAATGTTCTGAGAAAATGGAGCCCTGTTCAGAAGAGGGAGAATTTTCCTCCACTCTGGGTCTCTTGTCTGGAGGGGGTTGGGAACCCCTGATAAGGGTAATCAAATCCTCAGCCATTTTAAGCATCTGCTTTTTAGGCATGGGGCCTGGGGATGGGCCCTGAGCAACAGGCCTCTTGGGATGCATGGCTGATTTGGACTTAGTAAAGGCCTTAATGGAAAAGGAAGATGAGGGCCTAAAGACACCCTGGGTGGAAGTGGACCTGTCCACATTAGGAGACTCAACACTCACAGTGGCTTCGGTGGTTGTAGTCTGAGTAAGGGCCGTGGCACCTGCGGTCTTGGGTACAGAAGACACCTCCAAAGAAGTGTCGTCGGTAGTCAGGGACTGCAAAGGCGTCTCGCTGAGTACCGGACCATGTGCAGTCGGTTTTGGCATGGTGTCGGTGGAGACCGCGGACCTCGCGTGTCGGTCCTTGTCCTTGCGTTTTTTGGACAAAACGGTAGTCGGAGTCTCCGACGACATTTTATAATCAAAGGTTTTACCAAAATAATGTTGGGCGAACTCTGCCCGACGCTTAATAGTGCGTTTATTGAAAGTAGCACAAAAGCGACAGCCCGAGACGTCGTGGTCTGGGCCTAAACAAGGTATGTAGAGGGAATGGAAATCCTTATGCGGTATTTGCTTCCCACAAGAAATACAATTGTTAACTTTGTCTGACATCGGTCTGAGGCAAGAAAAGTTTCCCCAACGAGGTACTTAGCTTTAAAGAAGACTTCGGTTTCCAATTTTTCGTAAATTCAGGAGCTGGCCGACTGGCACTTGCGAACTGCTTCTGCTTCGGGCACCGCGCGGCAAAAAAGACTGAAGAATATGGCGTCGGCTGTGTCTTATATACCCCTGTCGCACTGACGTCAGGAAAGAAAGCGACAACAACCGACGCCGGACCAAGACTTTGGAATTTGGCCGACCGAGGGACCGCCTGACGGCAGAGAACCCGTATGTGATTACTGCAGCTGTATGCACGATGAACATCTATCATTTTGTGAAATCACTCCCCCTTCAACTATTTAAATTTACTGGCCATCCCACTGTATTCATGGAACCAGAATACAAAGAGCCCACCTCTTTCAATCTATTTTGCTCTTTTAAAATTAGTGACACTCCACTTAGATAGCTAAAGCTTAAGTTACCCCCTCTTTCATATCTAACTGCTTAGTGCACACTGCAGCTCTTAGGATATTGACCCATTTGACACCTTTAAAATCTACATCATCTACTCCAAGACTACCAATTTCTGCAAAGCCCGGATTCTACCTCTCAGTAGTCTTCTCAGGATTAGTTCTTCTGCTTTGCTCCTGGTGCTCCTGCTGATCACCAAAAAGTCTAATAACTGCTTCATATGTGCTAATTTGGAATTTCTGCTTATACTTTGCTCCTGGTGAGCGAAGGAGGAGAGTGCATAGATTCCCGACTCTTTCTGGTTGGGAAGTGAGTGTCTGTGCTTGACCTACCTGGTTGCTATTTAAGGTATCTATCAAGGAAAGACTACAATAAGCCTACAGATCCTTACATCATCTGGGACAAGACTGTGGATCACCAAATCTCAGTTTGGAACTGGTGCTACTGTTTTGCTTCTGGTGAGAGAAGGGGCAAAGGAGCATTGTATCCTAGCAGAGTGAAGCTATAATAAGACCAACACTAACAGTAGTCAAGCAGTTGTCATTTAGTGACTCCCCTCTTTTCATCCTTCTTGACAAGCTAAATCTTTATTTTCAGTAAGTACTGCTTGACTTGCTTCTAACTTCAGAATATCTGCCTAAATACTTTATCCATTAATCATTATGATCTACTTATTCATTTCCCCTCAAGTGTTTGGCAGTGCCCTGTATAGCCACAGACATCTTCATCCTGTAAAAAGCACCACAGAAATTTTCCAATACCTATTTGCACACAGGACAACTAGTCTGCAGTGACAAGCACTGCCCACAGAATTGCAAACCAGATACTTCTGACATTGCATTATATTCTCACTCCAACTGTCTAATCAATAAAAAAAAGGGGTCTGTTGCCATGGATATGAACTTTCCCACTATCTCCGTTACCAGGTTGGTGGATATAGGCATCCTGAGGCAATGTAGAAATTGGCACATGTTTACTGAGAAGCAATTAACTCTCAAACAAACATATATGGTATGTGACAGATGTATTTGCACAATGTCAAAGGAAGCAAAGCTCTCACATAAAAGCACCACTAATGTCAATAAGGTTGTCAGTAGTACATACGCTGCACCCATCTCACACAATTCAAAGCAGACATATACTCCCCACATATGCTGAGGCACTTAAATGTAATCTTCCTAAACCCCAAAACCTCCTAGATAAAGTACACATAACAAACACCTCAGTAACCCCGAATGCACTCTTTCAAAACAACACCCACATCAACAGATAAAGCAATATCTCATGTGGCCTCTACTTCTAAGCCCATAAGGCAAGCCACCACAGAATCCAACATTCCAGTCATTGGAGACTGCATTGTGAGATGCACTGACATTCCCCTCACCAAGTGGAGAAAGTCACAGACAGTTGCTTATCATGGGATAGGGTCCACCACATTACGTATGCACTCAAGGCATTGGACCACAAGTACCAGTATGACTCAGTCATAGTCCATGTGAGCTGTTAATGACCTGAGACGAATCTCCCTACATTACATGAAGAGTGACATCATGGAACTTTTGGAATGTGTGTCCCAGGCTGGTATGAGCCTAGCAATGAACGGCATTTTACCTTCTCCAAGGATGATGCCACAATATGAACAAAAAATGACTAACTTCAATAACTGGCTTAGCTTTTGGTATCATTCTAAGTGGGTGCAATATTTGTCAGCATAGTCAACATACCATGCTGCTTTGCCAGGAATGGCCTGCACCTTTCCCCTATAGGCATCTGACTATTAGCTAAAACACTGGTCTCCTCCATAGTGCCTTTTTAGGCAATGCCATTCTGGAAATACTTCCAATATAGCAAATTAAAACCAAGAAAATCTAAAGGTGTTACTGCTCAATGTTAGAAGGCTAAACAAAAAACACTACTCCCTAGAAGCTCTCTTCACCCTGGAGAATGCTGACATCTGTGTGGTCACTGAGACATGGTTTACAGCCGCAGAGAGTCCACCGATAGTGCAAACATGTAATGCCTTCCATACATTTAGACCAGCTACTACACAGACAGGGACTACAGCTGGAGGTGTCTTGATTTACATCAAAAATAAACATAACTCAAGGCTGGTCAAATAGGACAATGTACTTGAGTTTTTCCACATTCAAATCATCACAGGCAAAATCCAGTACCACTTCTTTGCAAGCTACAGGTCGCCCTGTATGACCCAGGAAACCCATACCATGTATTTAAACTTACTGAAAACACTCACCATCCGACCCAATACGATATTCATGGGTGACTAATTACCCCAGTATTAACTGGGAATCATATAGGACACCAAACTTACATGCACAGATTTCTGGATTTTGTAAACACAAACTCTCTGGACCAGACTGTCAATACACCAACAAGGGGTGCAACCGTACTGGATCTGGCCCTCACTAATATGGGAGAGTGTTGCACACCTTCTAGTGTAATGTCTTCTCTGGTAAGTTCAGACAATACTTTTGAAGTAAAAATAAAACCTGAAACTCCAGCTAACCCTGGAATATTCAGGAACTACTCTAAGGCCAACTTCCTACTACTAAGTAATAATCTGGCAAAATTTCAAGCCCCCATAACTCCTGACAACACTGCTGCCTATGTAGAAATGCTCACAAAAACCCTATGCAAACATGTTAATAGATGCACAGAGGCAACTGTACCCACCAGGAAAAAGTACGGAACTAACTCAAAAAACAAGCCACTCTGGTGGAATCACAACATCAATAGGCTGTATAACAGAAGTAAGAAAATCATGGCAAAAATTAAGAAGTGCAGTACTCAGCAGGATAAAAGCACTCTAATCACCCTACACAAACAACTCAGAGGACAAATAAAGTCTACCAAAGCCAAACATGAGGTAAAATTGGGCTCCCAGGTCAAGGACAACCACAAGGCATTCTTTAGCTGTCTGCAACCTCAAAGGCAATGCACAATTATGTGCAGAACTCACTGTAAATGGAGCCACCTATACTGAGCCAGATGATCTAGCAAACCTACTGGCTGACAAATTCAGCTCCAACTTTACCCCTCTCTCTACATCAACCTTCCATCTGGAATACCTTCAAATATATCTCCCCATGCTATCACTAGGGCCCACGTCCTTAACGCTCTCTCTAAGGCCAAGGACACTGCACCAATGGGCCCAGACAATATTCCAGGATGCCTTCTAAATAGCATGAAACATTACCTATAAGGCCCTCTGGAATTGCTATTTAACTGTAGCCTCCAAACAGGCTTCATGCCTTATGAATGGAGAACAACAGTAGTCATTCCTCTGCACAAAGGTGCACCATCTACAGACCCATACGTCTCACTAGTCTCATATGTAAAGCCATAGAAAGAATTATCATGGAAATGATCAATAATGACATAGGAAACCTCCAGATACTGAACCCAACCCAACTTGGTTTCATCATGCCTACTCAACTTGATGGACTTCTTTGAGAAGGTCACCAAAGCAATGGACAAGGCCAAAATGGTTCACATTGCCTACCTTGACCTGGCCAAGGCATTTGACACAATTACCCACTCAGGCACTGTTGACACACTTAAGAGGTTAGGTACAAAGCGTTATGTCACCCTGTGGATAGCCAGCAGGCTCACAGACAGGACTCAGGAAGTTAGAACTGGGGAGTCCACATCTACAAAGAGGACAGTCATATGCCGAATCTCTCAGGGATCTGTCCTGGGAGTGTTCCTTTTTGGCATTTACTTCTCTGAAATCAAGGCAAATGTCAATGGCCTCTGGCTGACTAAATCTGCTGCTGATTGCAAATTAAAAGCTGTCATTAAATCACTCACCAACAGAAATGTTCTCCTGGTAGGACTGACACAGACAAATACTAGTGCCAGAGTCATGAACTAACCCTAAATGCCCAGAAGTATAATAGTACCCTTGAGGAAGTCATTCACCCCTGGTAACTATCATATTGACAACATGCCGCTAAGAGTCGACCCAGTAGTCAAAGACTTGGGGACACACACAGACAGTAATCTAGCCTTTGGCCATAAAGTGTCTACAGCAGTAAGGAAATCATTCTATGTTAAAGTTATGGCACATACGTCCAAGGAAGTAATTGTTCTACTGTATTCAGCATTCATCACACCTATCACTGAGTACAATGCTCCTTTTGGTATGTACCTAACTAGGCATATCCAACTATTGGAATGTCCAGAGAGGTTCCTCAGTGGGAGTACAGGGAATAAGCAACATGCCCTATGTACACCCCCCCTCCAGGCCCTACAACATGTCTTTTGTTTCCTCCAGGCTGTTGAGGGGAAATCTATGCCTGGCATAACAGGCATTGTCAGACCCCACTCTGATGAATCTCCTGCATATCTGCAAAACAAACAGCACCAGAATTACCCATTCTATAGACTTAAACCTTGCCTGGGATATAAATAGAATCTGCTGAACAGGCTACCCATCCATGTGAAGCAGAGTTCCTCCCTAACCCAATTCAAGTGTAACTTGGACAACTGGATGGGGAACAGGAAATTCATCCTTGGTTTGGCACCTATGTCTTTAATGGACACAGGCACCTGTAAATGGTTCATCTCCCAGGCCCCTGCTTGTGAATGTTTCACCTTCCAAGCCCCTGCTTACACTTATCAAGGGTACCAGATTTGGGATGCATGGCTAGGATTCAAAAGGCTCTTGTGGTTGTGAATAGTAAATGCCTATGAACCTATAAACCTATAAATACCTGATTTTGTCTATACTTTGTATTTGCCCACTGGGCTCAGGTCATGACCGAAATGGACTTTGGACTGCCTACCTACCAGATTAACAAATATAAAATAAATACATACACAAAAAACTATGTTTATTTTCTGCTTCTTGATTTCTGTTTGGCTGAGCATTTCACATGCTAGAAAGCAATGGCATTTAAGTCATCAATTTGCAGTTAACAAATGGATGACCAAAACAGACTCTGAATACGTTTCAAAGAAAGCTGTTGTAGATGATGATTAACAACACTGATTTTTCCTTAAGATGTGCTTTCAATCTGTTTAGAGAAAGTATGTGAAAATTCAAATGAAAGTTATGTACTTACCACAATAATAGAGCTGTAGCAGTGGGCTCATTCTCCAAAACCTCTAGCACTAAGACCACAGGCATTAGATTTACCCAGCACTACAGACTTTCTCAGGAGGTTATCTACTCTGCCTTGTACCATAATCCACTGCACCAGGTCCCCTATCTAGAAATGAGACAGCCACCTCTCTAAACCATGGGGAAGGTGGGTTGGATTGGGTCAGGTTGGTATGGAGGATAAGCCCAATTCTACAGAATTACTGTTACGGTAAGTAAATAATTTTGCTAAATTATAGGTGTGGGACCATTCTTTAACATCCGAGAGACAATTCTAAACTATTTCAGAAGGAAAGTCCAAAGACAGAATACCCAAGAGTCCAGCAGCCATAAAAAAGCTTTACATCTGGAAACTAGATGTAATTTCCAGTAGATCACAAATTATTCAAGAATGGCCTTGTAGTGCCAGCACAGATATTCACTGAAATTTACTGAAGGATAAAAAGTAGCCAAGGCCCTAGATGAGCATAACTTCAGATTACTAAGTAACTGCCTACCCTAGGATTAATAGCAGAATGCAATACAAAGATAAACCGCTTTGTAAAAATGACTTCAAAAAATTATAACCCATGGATTTGAATTACATGATACAAACAACTGGGTATGGGTGAGTATGACTGACTAAACAATGCAAGAAAAATTCCTCAAGGCTAGAATACTGAGGAAACAAAAAGACAAGGAAGTAAATTGTTTGACTGAGATTATTTTCAACAGCGACCTTACTCATAATGGAGAGATTAGTCCCAAGAGAAACATGATCCTGATGGAACACCATGTAAAGCAGCTCTGCAGACAGGGCATCAGAGATCCTAATAGCAGAAGTAATTGCCACTAACAGAACAGACTTCCATGACACAAAACTTGAGATATGTCAAAAGTAGCTGCCTCAAAAAGGAACTGTTTATTTTCTCTGGAATAAAAATATACAGTGGAGGCAATGGGCCACACAACATGGCTGCAAAAAAGGAGGAGCCCTTCCAAGTCAGCAGACAACTGAGTAACATATTGACTACAGCTCTCCTAGTGTGAAAACCAATAAACTGTTAAAAATGTCAATAGAAGTTATCAATGTGGGCAACAATCACTTACTGGCTTATAATTACACAGCCTGGATGGCCAGTAAATAAATAAATAAATAATAAATTTAGAAAATGTAAAATAATATCAACAAGAAAAGAAGAAAAAAGTTCTGGCTGGGAAGAACCTCACATATGTTTATCAAGAAGCACCTCAAGATGCAACTTTAGTGCATGAGATGGCTTTCAGTAAATTAGAAGCAAAATAAATCAAATGCACACAGAGGTGTTTAAAATAAGTGAGACAGAGGAGGAATATGTAAAGTCAAATGACAAAAGGTTGTAAAAAGGAGATGATTTAAGTCTTCATTCAGATGAACTGATAAAATGGCAGACTGGCTGAACATGATGATTTCAAGGAGGATTTCTTTGAAAAACAGTATTGTTAAAAGACAGATCACAAACAGCCTGAGATTTTTTTTTACTACATCAGAAAAAGTGGAAGGAGTCCACTGTATTAATTTTATGAAAGTTCAAATGGACTGCTGTTCCACAGCAGGATTTGTTAATTGCGGGCACATCATGTACGTGCTCCAAATCTGGCCATCAGAAAACAGCTGACACAGACAATAGTAAACATGCAATTATAACAGCAGAAAGTGATGCTCCTAACAAAACAGTGGAAAAGGGGAAAGTACTAAAAATTGGTGGTTCCAAGGTATTTATGAAAAATTATTATTCACTGTAATTCACTGGTAGAAAAGAAGAAAATGTATTCCTGCAATTGGGATGTCGAGAGGCATGTTAGTTACTACAGCCGGTAGTCTTCAGAATATTTTTTCTGGGGGATCAAATACAGGTTCGGATGCAGATCAGGCTAGGGAGGAAATTAAAAAGTTTAGCCAACAAAAAGTCAGGAGACCAAACAGGACTTTTCTTCTCAGGTTTCTTACAATAATGCTTGAGTAATGGAAAAAAAAGCCCAGCAGCTGACTTAAAGAATCACTGGACTCAAACCAAAGAGTGGTATTGGGAGATTGAGATGATTAGGAAAAAGACAAGCAACAAAGTGAAATTAGTGAAAATTTGGAAGAAATGTAAAGCATCAATACCCCTGGCTGTATTTTAGTTATGGGAAGCAAGGTTCTGCAAGATGTAGTGGAGGGAAAAGAGTGGACGTTTGCTCACTGTGTTAAGCTGGTGAAAGAGCTCCCAACTTTTTGTCATTAATGTTTAGAAAGACAATGAATGAATTGAAGAATTAAGTTTGTCTGTCATATGGTGCACAGGACAAAGGCTATGAGCTGTTAATGAAACACTTCCTATGGTACTGGGCTTGATTTACTCACCTATTATTTGCCTACTGGATGACCTTGAGCAAGCTGTTAACCACACAGTGCATAATGGCAAATGAGAATTTGAATTAAGCTCCTAAATGGTGTCATAAACTGCATGCCTACTAACTACTAGAAACATATGACCGTAAGTAAAATAGTTTTTGTTTTCATTAATGTTTGTATAAATGTTTCCTGACGTACAATGCATGTTATTTTATAAAGTTGTTCTGTACAGTTGCAGTTATAGATATTTTAAATGCAAGCTACAAAGAGTTTTATCAGTGACTACTGAAGTTTCTACAGATATTAAAGTATCCTTTCTTAGTTGTGATGCATCCAAACTTTGCACTGTAACAAGTAAGAATGGCATGAAAAGAAACAATTTAAAGTTAATATAATGCTGTAATCTTTGTCTGGTGGGGGACTGTACATGTATATAGGTCATATCACATAGAGAATTTAAAGCAATTTCTCTTACTTTATACAGGTGGATGTCTAGACTAATGCTATTAGTTTAAGCTACAGACCATTTGCTAGCAAAATTATTTAAAAACAAGAGAGAACTCGTATTGGAAAAATTACAGTGATAGCTCATTCTTGTAATATGCAAAGTAGCTGGACATGTTTTTCGATTAGCACCTGTTTTTGCCTGAAGACTAGCAACCTACAAGTACAGGCAATTAATTATGAGAGGTCTGAACACTGTGTTCTGAGTGAAATCTCTGATATATGATGTAATTAACTTTCAAGGGTAAAATGGCAAGTGGTCCACTGGGCATAAAAAGTAAGGCAAGAAAAGACGTTTAAACTATGGGAAATGAATAGTTACACAAATAGCTGCCTCCTCAGTAGCCTTGGTGCAGTATACATAGCAGTCCACAATTTAGTTTATCTAACGTTGGACAGTATGCTATTTCTGAAGGTTAAAATGGAATATATATTGAAAACAATCAAGTTGTTTTTCCTATCTGAGATAATGTTGGACTGATGATAATTATACAAAAAATATGTGCTGTATAATGTTTGCAACTGGGAATATATTCATATGGTTTGTTTTCTTTGTTACAAATCTATGTTTGCCTATGTCTTAAGTGATAGTTCAATAAAGGTGTTAAAAAATAATATTTGGTATGGAAGATATATATTCTGTAGCTGGGACTCAAGACAGAAATGTGTTATTCCCCAGGATATAAAAAGTGGGCTAGACTGGATAGAAATTATATTTTACAGAAGCATGTGCATTTAAATGAAAGATTTGAGATCCTTTCAGTAACTACATAAGATCATGCTCCAACAAAAACTAAGATACAGATGTAGAAAAATTATTCAAAAATAAGACATAAGTGCTTTTTTACTTACCTGTGAAAAGGAGAGGAATTTAAGAAACAGATAGTGGACATGATCTGAGAGTAACTGGGATAAAACAAATTAATTCAGAAAGAAAAAAAAAACAAATAAGTTCAGAAGGGATAACTAGCATGTTGGATTAAATGAAAATAGACTTTAAAAGCATGGTAGAAAGAGAAAAAATATGTGAATTATTTACTTGGACTGATAAAGGTTAACATACTATACAAGAAGGAGAATCTCAAAGAACAAGGAGGGCAGCAATTGTAGAGTGTTAAAGTAAAAATTAAGGAGTACTTTTGTGTGGAGTGGTTCGCAATAAAAATGAAGGAGTATCTCAACAATATACATCAGTTTAGAAAGGTGATTGCTAAGTAACTATTTTTGGTAAAGTCAAGACTTAATAGTACAAACCAAATAAAAGAAAGTAGAAAGTTGTAGCCAAGTTTAGGAAGCCTACAGTAAGAGGCATTATAAATGTTTTGTTAATTTACCAGAGGTCCTATATCGGTATTAGAGATATTTTAAAAATGTTTTGAAAATCTGGATAAAGGAAAGGAATGGGGAAACAAAGAAAAGGCACAAACGGAAATATTTATAGAAGACCTAGTTATGTCAAATTCAGAAGAAAACAAGGCTTAACAATTAGTAGCTAAGACATGAAGATATGAAATAAAAACAGTTAAGTGTAATCAATCAACAGGAATCCCTCTAAAAATTGACTGTATGCCTGGGAAATTAGAAGGGAAGACTGTGATAAAGATCTAGAGAGAGACAGTGAGTGTGTGTGTGTGTGTGTGTGTGTGTGTGTGTGTGTGTGTGGTGGGGCTGTATTACCAAAACAAAATAAAGACCTTTTAGATCAGTCTTCATATAGACCAATTTCAATTTTAAAACCATGACTATAACTTACTTATGCACATATATTAGCTAAGAGAATGGCAAAGATGTTAATAAAACTGATACCTATAGATCATTTTTTTGCAGAGGGGACACAGACATTTGATAACATTAAAAAAACAATAATTATTCAGAGGAAAGTGATGTTTGAGGAAAGACGCAAACATTTGATAACATTAAAAGAACAATAATTATCCAGAGGGAGGTGGTGCGTGAGAAAACACTGCTGTATTTGTTAAGTCTTGGTGCAGAGAAAGTATTTAATAACGTCAGCTAGAATGTTATGAGCAGGACAATGGTACCACTTGCATTTCTGAATAAAATTAAGGTTGATGGCTCCTCTCTGACAAGCTGTGTTTGAATAGAGGAAGCAGACATGCATGTCCTCTTTCTCCTCTGTTACTTGCCTTACATTTACAACCATTAGCAAAGAAAATATGGTGTTCACAAATTCAAGGATATGACTAGTATAGACTGTGGTGGTTGTGCTGCGGTAGCATTGTCGCCTCACAGTAAGACTTTGTCCTGTTCGATTCTCAGCTAAAGCGTCTTCTGTGTGGAGACATGTGTGAATGGGCGTACCTTCGTTGAAGGTTGTGTGTCAGAGCTGGCAACTCGGCACGTAAAAATCTACTGCCAATCATTAGCGGACTGGAGTTCCACTGTGGCGACCCCTAACCGGGAAAAGCCGAACGATACAACAACAACAAGTACTCGAGAAAAGTTAGACTTATACGCAGATGTTATTGTTTTTTATTTGTTATATCCAAAAAGGGCATTTCAGTGTTGTAGAACTTTTGGAGACAGTATAAAGTCTATTCTGGATACAAAATAAATGAAGCTAAAGCAAAAGCTATAAAGGAAAATTATGCAACACTGCATGAACTGGGTCAGCAATACCCATCTCATTAGAACATGATAAGATGAAGTAATTAGATGTATGAATTAAAAAGGATTTTAGTCCCTTTACTCTTCTATACAGTGAAGACATTTTTATCAACTAGAGGAGATGTTGTGGATAATAATTAACAACTAACTGAAGGAATTTAATTGGGACAGGGAGAGGAAGAGGGCAAGAGTTAAGTAGGGTAAGCTTATGATTCCCAAAGAACAAAAGTAGTTTAAGGTTACATGACTTGAAGGGGTACTTTAAAGCAACACAGATGATGTTCATATAAATCAAAGTGAAATGGATGATGAAGAAATGGTGGGAGCTTGGTATGTACAGAGAATAGGATTTTGTATGCAAGTCCTTAAGGAGAATATAGTAACCGCACAGAATATTATACTAATAAAGTAACAAAGTATTCTAAGAAATAAGCCATCCTAGAAAAGAAGAAATACGATTTACCAACAGAAAATCTAAAATTAGGGATAGAGAACATATGCAAGATGGAGCTAGAACTGATTGGATGAAACCAGCAAATGAGTCAAGCTACAGGGAGCAAATGACTTGGGAGAGAAAAGTAATACAATGGGATGAGGATAAGCAGGGGTTTGGACTGCAGGTTAGAGATTTTTCTCTATCAGGGACTGATAACAGAGTACAAGGAAACAGAAAGGGAAAGGGGAGTGTGAACAAAAAAACTGGCATTGCAGAGTTTCTAGTCAAACCTAGAACAGAAGCCACTGCTAAAATTGGATAAAAATAGGGAGTATAAAATAATGCATAATAATTACAAAAATCAGTCAGGGGTGGATAGAAAAAATGGTAAATGAGAATGGAAGGGTAATTTACAAAAGAATAAGAAATATGTAGGACATCCAAGTATGCAGTAAAGTCCATAAGGTTTAGGATTTTTGCATAGAAGTGCTTGCATGGGTATGCTTATAATCCAAGTAGATTTCAGAGATTATTCACAGGCTTCTTCCTCAGGTAGACAGCAAAGGCTGACAGTGTGATGAGGAGGTTATTGGAAACAGGATTTTTTCAAGTTGGTAGACGCTAAAAAATCCCTACAGAGTATTTTGAAGGAAATGTTGGCAGGACAAATGGTTTTACTTAAGGAAATTATTCTTTTGAGATGACATACAGGATTCAAATTGCTTATACATAGTAAAGTCTTAAAAAATCGAATGTTACTGGCTGTCAAATATGCAGTTACTAAAAAATAGAAGTTAAAACGTATATCAAATGAAAAAATAATTTGGCGAAGGACCTTCAGAAAATGGAAGGAACAACTTTCACAGAAAGATATTTAATTTATAGAATAATACATGCAGAACAGTGCTGAGGAGAAGGAGTGAGGTTTATGGAAAGGCAGGAAATGAACAATTTATTTAATCCTTGAGCAAATCAAAATTGTTAAAGAGAAATCATGTATGTTGAATAACAACAAAAACTATTATGGTTTGCTTTCTTTTACGATTAATGCATGTAAAGCCGTGTGACAGCTTAAAATCTGATGATTTAATAACAATGTTTTATGAAGTAGAAGTCACTTTAAAACCTCACGTCTTTGCCAATGCTTGCCCCACTGGGGCAAAAGAAACATTCTAATAATACAACTCTATACTCCCCTGGTGGCATACATCTTGGAAGACCCCTTGATCTAGCTTCCATTTGTGAGGGTCTGCCCTTGTCCTACTCAGCTTGTATGTCACACTACAGTAGCGTCTCCATTAACTGGATCTCAAGCAACCGGCACTCCCAAACAACCAGCAAGTTTGATTGGCTCGTATGCTGCTATATGAGCCAATCAAAAATTGCAAAGTGGAGCCTCTTCTGTTCAATGGGAAACAGCCTGCTATTCTGCACTGAGCAGAAGAGGCTATAAGCTAATATAAACCACAATGCTAAGTAACTTTTTAAGAGCATTTTCATAAGAGACTAGTCAGAAAATGAGGAAGTGCTCAAGACAATAAGGCAAAGATTGATTTCAAAAGTAGAAACAATATACACTGAAGCACATAAATAATGACATAAGGTGTCTGTGCAAATTCCTACTTGAAAAAATGTATATATAAGCTATCCCACTGCTAAAGGAGACTCACAAAACAAAGTAGCAAATCCAAAAATAAGTATAAGTGAATCAAACCACTACGGTCCAGCCGAAAAAAAGTCCAGAAAATATGTAAAATAGGCAAACAGTTTATTGGAAAAAGGTTAGCGCTTTTGCGGGGTTACCGCTTCATCAGACCAAATACAAAATGAAAGTAAAAATCACATATTTAAAAAAATACTCAACCAATCAGTAAGAAACAATTAAAACTAAACCAATTAAAAACAAACAAAACCAATTAAAAAACAAAACAGAAATGATTGGTTTAGTTTTAATGGTTTCTTACTGATTGGTTGAGTATTTTTTTAAATATGTGATTTTTACTTTCATTTTGTATTTGGTCTGATGAAGCGGTAACCCTGCGAAAGTGCTAACCTTTTTCCAAACTGTTTGCCTATTTTACATATCTTCTGGACTTTTATTCGGCTGGACGGTGATGGTTTGAATCACTTATACTTATTTTCAAATTCCTACTTGGTCAACATTTGACATGGATTTTGATGCACGTAATACAAGCTGACACAGGAAGCAGTGGGTTACTAGGCTGAACAAATATGCAGCTACTCTAAGTATTTCTACAGATTACATTTTACATTTTTTACAAAGGCAATAAAACAGGTGTACGTGATGCACATGAAGAAACATAATACTCCATGACAGATTTTGAAGTGTAATAAATCTTCACCCAAAAAAAGTACAGAACATTGCCAGCTCTATGGCTTACACAGATAACAGCCCTCACTGTGACCCAGCCATGATGAGCAGAGCCACTTTTACTCAATGCAGAACAGCCTGCTGTTCCGCACTGAGTAGAACTGGCACCACTTTGCGATTACTTGATTGGCTTGTATACCGGCATACGAGCCTATCAAAAATCACAACGCGGAGCCTCTTCTGTTCAATGCAGAACAGTCTGCTGTTCCACACTGAGTAGAAATGGACAATCCCCACTGGTGCCAGTTGAGATTTTACTGTATTTTGCTCTGACGCAATGGCGGATGCCTGTAGGGTGAGATTATGCTGTGAAGCTATACCCCAAGTGAACATGGCTAATCTGCAAAAGGGGTATGACTTGATTGCCCCTTGATTGTTGATACACCACATGACTGTGGTATTGTCTGTAACCACTTCAAGAGGTCTCACGGACAAAAGATGGTTCAGAGAGGTAGCATCTCCTTGATATACATGTGCTTACATCTGTCCTTGGTGTCCCACATACCTCCTACACTTTTATTCCTCCTAAAAGTCTAAAGCATCTGTGGTGACTGCTTTGCAGCAGGGAGAGAGAAGGGGTGGTCTAGATTTAAGGATATCTATTGTCTCCATCTGACAAATCCTAGCACTGGATTTGAAAAGATAAAGGGTGTTGACGCTGGTACCAGAGATTTCAGATACCATTTTATCTTTATCATATGAAGTCTTGCCAGGGGTATCATGGGAATTACAGATGCCATAGAGATCCAACATTCTGAGGTATTCCCTTGCAGTGACTGAAGTCTGAACAGCAAATCATGGAAATAAATCCGGATAAAGATCTGTTTTACCTGTGGAAGAAAAGCTCTTGGAAGTGTGGTGTCTAGTTCTCAACTCAGGAACACAATCCTGTGTGAAGGAGTCAAGGAAGACTTTTGAAGGTTCTCCTGGAATCCCAGCTTGTGTTAGAGATCTCTCACCAAAGAGAAAGATTCCTCACACTTTGAAAAAGTCTCTGGAAAGATAAGAATGTTGTCTAAATATGGAAAAAATGTGGATAGCCTGTAGTCTGCAATGAGCTTTAACTGGAGCTAGACATTTTTTGAACACTCTTGGCGCAGTGTTTAGTCTAAATGGTAAGACAGAGAACTGATAATGTGATCTAGATGCAGAAATCCATAAGAAATGTCTGAACGAATAGTGATGTGATAAACATCTTTTAAGTCTAGTGCTGCCAGGAATCTTGAAAAAGGAAGAAGAGGTAACAGGTTGTGAAATGACATTACTTTGAATTTGGGTACTATCCCAAACAGGTTTAGGAAAGAAAGATTCAGAACTGCTCTCCAAGTATTTTCTTTCTTTGGCACTAGAAACATCCCTGAATAAAATCCCTTCCCCACCTTGGAAAAATGAACTGGTTCTACCACTCCTTGGAACATCATGTGATGACCTGGTTGAAACAAAAGAATCTGATCTAGAGGATGAGGAATTACCCCTAGAAAGTGGGAATTTCCTCCCACTGTCATCTGTAATTTTGATGAATGATTTTCAGAACCCATTTGTCTTTATCGGACTTGTTGGCGGGACAGATTTGTGTCCCAGAGACTCCCCATCTGTGGAATAGACTCCCTCTCCATGTCAAACAGAGTACCTCATTATCCCTTTTTAAGTGCAATTCCCTGCTATAAAACCCGCATTTGTGAGGTTTTTGCGCTAGTATACAGCTCGGCTAGCTCCTGCCTGGTGCCCTGCAGAGTTCTACAGCAGCAGCAGAGAGACAAAAGAGAGACTTTGGAGTGATTAAGTATCATTTTTCTGCATTTTATTGCTGCCTTCAGCTAATTCCACCTAAAACGCCAATTTTCTAGAGTTTCTGTGATTTAAAACGCTTGTTTCAGTTACATATTGTACTTATTTTACTGCCTGCACTTTAACAAAGTTGTTTTTGTGTTTAAATTACCTGTTTAACTGTTGTAGGCTACACACACAAGTGTGATAGCCATTTCTGTGCATTTAAAGTGTTTTTTGGATTGTATCTGCTTTATTTTTGAAATAAACAAAACAATATGCTTGTTTTCCTGCCTTTCTAAGCTAGTATAGTCCAGTTTTCAGGTTAGTGCTGAATTCAGAGCTGTGTTACAAGTTTCTGTGTTTGCCCATACCTTACTTGGATAGAAGGAAGTTTCTCTGTTCACTATGAGAGAGGGAGCTTTGAGCAGCCTATCTGTCCCTGGAGGAGTAGTTTCAGCCCAGAAATTAGTAGTTTATTGGCCATTTTGAGCTAATTTCTATCTCTTTCATTTCCCTGCTATAAAACTTGCATTTGTGCAGTTTTGCGCTCCGGGCAGCGCCGGTTAGCTAGGGTATAACTATTTCTGGTTCCACAAAGTCTACTCTTCAATTTTTCCCTTGGAACTAGAGAAACTTTCAACTTAAGCACTCAAACCATGTATTTCTCATCTCGGCTCTTGCTCAAAACTCATAGCAAGCAATAATAAACCTTAGCACTACACCCCCCCCCTATACTGTAGAGAAGGACAAGGCTCCCTATTCGACCTTACCAGCCAATCAGTAAAACAGTTCACTGTACCTATCCAGGCATGTCCAAAGGGCAGTTTCAGGTGTACTCTCCGGTCCAACTGGTGAATCTGGGCATTTTGAGGCAATGTTACAATTGCCTCATGGACACAGACAACCTTCTCCTCCTTCCACCAAACACTAATATATGCGAGAGATGCAATTATATAGCCAAACTAGAGGCTAAGCTCTCTCAACCCAAGACTGGACCAGGCAGTCAAGAGGAGATGTGAATTACTTGCACACTTACACTCACACATACTTACTCTTACCACCATTCTCACATAGACCTATGAAACCAGCACCGGCAAAAAATACACATATATACACAAAAACATACTCGGAGGCTCTAAATAAAAACCTGCAAAAGCAACAGAGACCTCCAAAGCAGACATCCAAACAACCTTCACCCCCCAACACAAACCAGGAAACATACTTCACAAAACCAGTGTGCCACACAATCACAGCCCTTAAGGCAAAATAACATACCCAACACACTAGTAATAGGTGACTCTATAGTCAGGCACACTGACGTCCCACTCACTAGGCTGAACAAGGTGAAGGTTACTGTTAGCTGCCTGTTGGGTGCCAGGACCCGGCACATAACACAAGCACTCAGGTCACTCCAGAACAAGTACAAATATGACTCTGTCATTGTCCATGTTGGTGTGAATGACCTGAGCCGTACCTCCCCGGACGACATGAAAAGAGACATGGAGGAGCTCTCTGATCATGTAGCCCAGGCCGGTATGACCCTGACCCTGAGTAGCATCCTGCCCTCACCAAGAATGATATCATGGTATATAGAAATAATTATCAATTTCAACAATTGGCTAAGCTTCTGGTGTCATTAAAAGGGGATCCAGTGTCTGTCAGCCTGGGATGACATGCGCAACAAGCCACATTGATTCGCTAGAGATGGCTTGCACCTGTCACCCTTAGGCTTTCGAATACTGGCCAAGGCTCTTGCCACCCCCATAGTGTCTTTTTTAGGCAAGGCTCAAAAGACAAACCCACCGCCGCAAATAGCACAAGTAACAAAAAACTGAGGGTAATGCTACTCAATGCCAGAAGTCTAAACCTCAAAATGCACGCACTCGAGGCACTCCTCAGTATAGAGAAAATCGATATATGTGCAGTAACAGAAACCTGGTTTAAGGCTCCAGAGAGTACCCCAGCACTACCAGGCTGCAGCTCATACCATACATTTTTGCCACAAAACCCGGACCGAAATACAAAAGGGGGGGGGGAGTATCCATATTCATCAAGGATACCCACACCTCCAGGTTAGTGGCACAGCACGATGCTTCAGAGATCATCCACATGCAACTAACAATGGGTAAAACTGCTATTCAAATTATAGCTTGCGACAGATCACCCACCATGTTCCAGGACCCCCACTCTGCATTCCTGGAAACACTGGGACACATAAAGGGCCTACCAAACACCCTGATATTGGGTGATTTCAATTACCTAAACATTAACTGGGAGAACTACTCAAGTACTAACTCCCTTGCCCAACATTTCCAAGAATTTATAAACTCAAACGCCCTGGAGCAACTGGTCAATACCCCCACCAGAGGTGACAACATATTGGACCTGGTCATCACCAACAAGGGCGACCGGTGTTCCACACCGGAGGTCAACCCCTCGCTGGTTAGATCTGACCATAAACTAATCACTCTGGATATCCACATTCTGCCACCACCCCTGGTCAAAGAAACCACCGTGAAAAACTTTTCAAAAGCAAACTTCACGTTACTTATGACCGAGGTGGGAAGTTTCAAAGCCCCCATACTAAAGGATAACGCTGTCCAAGCTGCAAAATCCTTTACTAATGCACTCTATGGCACCTACACAAATGCATGGATCATGCTATCCCAAACAAAACCAAGACTCACTCCTCCAAGAAAAGGAAACCAGTCTGGTAGACCCCTGCCATAAACAAGCTATACAATAGAAGGAGGAAACTAGTACAGAAAAGAGTAAAATCCCAAGAAGGGAAGACATCCCTGATCAGTATCAGCAAGAAACTACTTTCCCTTATAAAATCATCCAAGGCTAGCTTCGAAAGAAAAATTGCCATGGACTCCAAAGATAACCACAAGGCGTTCTTTAGCTATGTCAAGAATCTAAGTGGCAATTCTCAGATCTACTCGGAGTTAGTGCAGAATGGCATAAAATACACAGAACCAACAAATATAGCCAACATCCTGGCATAAAGGTTCAGTGCAAACTTCACCCCCTTCTCACTCCCAAAAGGGCCCATAACTATATCAGAAGAATGTAGTGCCCCTGAAATCACAGACACTCAGGTTAAAACAGCCCTCTCCAAAACCAAAAACACAGCATCAATGGGACTGGATGGTGTCCCAGGCTGCGCCCTACATGAGTTCAAAGATAAACTAACCCCTCACCAAAACACGAAAAGCACCAGTGGAAAGCACTCAACAAAACCAATAACTAAACTGAGTGCAGACAGCCAGAAAGAACACTTGATGCTTCTTTCATTAATTTATTAACAAGGACAGAATAAAAAGTCACATCCAAAACACCATGACTTGTAGTGATGTACAAAAATAAACGCTTTTCATTCAACAACAAATAGCATGCGTTTTCGTCCCAAACAAATGGACTTCATCAGATAAAAATTCATGATTCGTTGAACCTTTATATACATTCATTCATTTAATTAGACCAATTAAACTTTGAATAAAACTTTTGAATGAACTAATCAAGCATTCCCTACCCTCATGAATATTAATGAGAATGAAATAAAGTGCTTCAGAATTAGACACCAAATTACTACTATTGACATAAAAATACATAGGCAACATTGATGTTATATAAAAATCTAATTTCTAATAAAATGTTTCATGAGCCCTGTGTTTTATAAATATTGATAAAAGTTTTGATTTAAAAAATATGTACTTAAATAAAACCTGAGAACTACCCCCTCTTGTGTTAAAAACTCATATTACTTTTATATTTTGTTTGCTCTTAGCTTTAATAAGGGTACAATACTTAAAAAATCATTCAGGCCAGGCTTTTTCCCCGCTTCTAAATACACCTGCCACCACAACTCTCTATTTTCTAAAATGTCTTCCCATAAGCCTCCCCTAACATCTTGTTTGACTTGTTGAAGGACAAAGAAATAAAAATTACAACCCACACAATTCCTACTGTGTTTAAAGAGAGCGTTAGTCTCCTTTTCTCTTATAATGTCATAGGAGTGTTCATACATTCTTTTTCTTAACTCCCTTTCAGTTTTCCCTACGTAGAAGGAGGGACAGTTGTCACATATTACCAGATACACCACTCCTTTAGTGTCACAATTAAATGAGCCCTTACTTTTAATCCATAAATTTCTACATTTCAGGAAAATTTTACTTTTATTAATAATGAATGGGCACTGATTACACCTACCACATTTAAATGTTCCTAACCTTTTATTACTTATATGTGGAGCAATCATTTTCCTTTTTTCTAACATATTTTTTATACTTGTAGAATTTCTATATATTATTTTTGGTTTGATGTTAGTAATTTCCTCGATATCAGTAAGGGCTATAAATTTGTTCCATTTCTTTTGTAGTGTCCTCACCAAAACACACTATTTAAACTCAGCCTCTCCACAGGCTATGTGCCCACAGAGTGGCGGCCAGCAATGGTTATTCTGCTCCACAAAGGTGGAGCCACAACAGACCCCGGGAACTATCGCCCTATAAGCCTGACTAGCTTGGTGCGCAAAGCTATGGAGCACATCATCATGGATCTCATTAACAGAGACATTGGGAACCTCCAAACACTGGACCCTACACAGTTCAGCTTTGTTAAGGGCAGATCATGCCTTCTAAACCTGGTGGACTTTTTTGAGACAGTTACCAAGGCTATAGACGAGGGAAAAGTGGTCCACACACACTACCGAGACCTCGCAAAGGCCTTCGATACCATTCCCCACTCATGTATTATAGACAAACTCACCAGCCTGAACATAAACCCCTATGTCATGAGATGGGTTGCCAATTGGCTCACGGACAGAACCCACATGGTAAGAGTTGTGGGAGCTAGGTCTGACTCTAAACCAGTTACAAGTGGCGTTCCCCAGGGCTCAGTCCTAGGACCCCTCCTATTCAGCATATACTTCTCAGAGGTACAGGCAAGCACAGGAGGACTATGGCTGACCAAGTTTGCAGATGACTGCAAACTAGGGGCTATAACTGACTCTCCGGCTGACACAGAAATCCTCCAAAAGGGTCTCACTGAGACAGATACCTGGTGTCAAAACCATGGCCTCAAGCTAAATGCCAAAAAGTGCATAGTCATCCCCTTTGGAAAAAAGAAAGTACCTACAAACTACCACATAGGTGGTAGCCCCCTAAATACGGAAGACGTAATAAGGGATCTGGGGACCCAAGTAGACAGTAACCTCTCCTTTGATAATCACATTGCCAAAGCGGTTAGAAAATCCTTCTATGTGGCCCACCTAATCACAAAAGGGTTTGCATCCAGATCGAAAGAGATCATTGGGCCCCTCTACACATCACTCATCAGACCCATCATAGAGTACAATGCCCCATTTGGGATGTACCTTACAAGACACCTGCAACAACTGGAAAGACCACAGAAGTACCTCACCAAGAGGATCACTGGCCTCAAGCAGTTGCCCTATGCAGCTCGACTGAAGAAACTCCAGCTGTACTCGGTTGCATACTGCCTACTCAGAGGTGATCTCTGCCTGACATACAAGGCCGTTTCCAACCCAGAACTGATGGACATGCTCCACCTAAAGAAAACCATATCCCCCCGAGCCACACGCTCCAGGGATCTAAACCTCACCACAACAATAGATAGGGCATGCTGGGGGGATAGATTCCTGTCCCAGAGACTTCCCATGCTCTGGAACAAGATTCCAATCTACATTAGGCAGAGCTCCTCGCTAACCCTCTTCAAAAGAAACCTGGATGATTGGATGGGAAACAGAAAGTTTACCCCAGGGATCACTTCAATGGCTCTGCTAGACACAGGCACAGGGAACTAATCTAAGAGGGCGGCGAAAGCCAACACATTCCAGCTAGACTTATAAATGCCTTCAGGCAGATAGCGTAGTACCTACTTATGAACCTGGATAACTGGATAGGAAACAGAAAATACACCCCTGGGATTCCACCTGTGTCCCTGCTGGACAGGGGCTTTGCATGCTGACATGTCTAAACATGGGCTAAACTCTTGGCTAGGCTTATAAGGGCCTCAGGACCAATAGCCTAGTAACCTCCTATGATACAATCTGTTGCCAAAGAGTAAAACAGAGATTCAGACTTTCTTGAAGAAAAAAAGGAAATTAGGTGATTGCCTGGATCAGCTTTTTTTATCACCTCTACAGCAGAGGGGTCAAATACTAAACCTCTTTCCAAGGGACACTTTAAAATATAATTTTAACATTATTTTGGAGGTTCTGAGAATAAAGCCAAGCAACCTTCCTCAAAACAGTACCAGTAGTCACTACCCTGGAAGAGGTATCGACAGAGTCATACACTCAATGTAAACAATGTTTAGTGACCTGTGCAATAGAAGAAACTAAATTATTTAAAGCATACTTTTCCTCACAAGAAGAAACTGCAGATGAAACATTTCTCATACTTCCAGAATTTGTCAGAACAAACTTTAACATAAGAGCCCGATAATTCAAAATGCTCAAAATGAAAGTTGTAGTGTACACTTCTCCCCCTCCCCCATACCTATCAATAATTTCCCCATCCTTGTCAGAAAGAGTAAGACTGGAATTAACTAAGTGCTTAGCAGCAGTGTGATCAACTAATGCTACAGCTGCTGGGTCAGGTTTGGGGAAAACAGTACAAAAATTTAAAAGACTGAGGAACTTTATACATCTTCGTTGCCTTTTGGGAGTAGCTGGTTGACCAACAGGAAAATTGCAGGCAGAAACACACACATGTTCCCCCTCTAAAGCAGACATAACAGGAGGAATGGGTGTAGGTTCTGGAAAATCCTTCTGAAACAATTCATACTATTTTTTGAGTGACTGAGACCTCACTACTGTTCTCCCACTGAAATACATGGGAAATAATAGCAACAGTGTTACTGAACAAATGCAGCAGTTGGGTAAAAAGGAACAAAAGGAAGATGTTGACAGAATTTAGAACATCCATAACGTGAAATATGGTGTTTCAAAGCACTGCATGTGTTTGTTCTTTGTGGCAATGCCAATTAAACATTTTTGCTTCTACGAGACCTTAGCATCACTGGTTTTAACAGCACTGTTCAATTCTAACAAAGTTAAGATTTTATCGGTGTTGCTAAATTAATGCAAATAGAACTGGTGGTCAGACACAAGCCATTCTGAAAATTTCACATCAAGTTTTGCAATGGTTTTACTCAAAGTGAGGAAAAATGCAAAAAAAAAAAGGCAAGTTTAAATGTTTTCTTAATTTTACTGTTTATTTTTACTGTGTACAGAACAAATGGAGCTATTCTAACAGAAAAGTTACTTCAAATGTAAAGAGATGCCATGCCAACTTTTACAGGGAACAGAAATATGAAGAACAGATATATAAACTATCAAATAATTACAGAAGTGACAGTTCACACCTACTATAATGGCAAAACATGCTGATACGATACATTTTTGGAGCATTAACCTTGTATCAAAGGCAGAAAAGTTGTGCTTACATTTGCTTGATACTGTTCCAAAATCACATGTCCTGGGAACTCTGGTTCTGCAACAGCTGCAAATTTCTTGATGACAACAAGCAATGTCTCGAGGCCTGAAAGCCGAAGCTGATCACTATGGTCAGTGGCAGCCATGAAAGCCATGCGGACAAGGTCACCTAAGTGAAGCACTAAAAAATCACCTGAAATAAAAAAAAAAAACTTATAACAAATTGCAGCAAAAATGTAGCAATTAAAAGTATATCTTAAACCTTTTATTATGAATTAAAACAACTCTTCTACAGATACAATTCTTGTAAAAAAATATTTCAGTCACTCACAAGTTATCGGCTTAAACAAGTACACGGTCAAGGGTAGTCAGTAGCCTATACAGGCAACTTAATGGGTGCAGGGCTTCCACAATCAAATAGAAAAGAGCATCAAACTCATTGCAGGTTGCAGGATGTGTGGTCACACATAAGTGCGTGCACGCATGCACACACATACACAAACACACCCACTCTCACACCCCCATCCTCCTTCAAACAATTTACAGGATCCCCAACTCACCTATGGCACATCATCAGACATGAGAGGAAACAAACACCTGGTGAAAATCCATGTGGTCAAAGCGAGGACAAGTAGACTCCACACAGAAGAAAACCCAGCTACACATTACACTGGAGAATCGAGTACTGTGAAGCTACAACACTGACTGCTGCACCACTACACTGCTACTGCTGACACCATATAAAATCACTCTACAATTAAAAATAGTATTATTATTATTAGAGGTCCAGTGTGGTCTGTTAGAATATTGTATGGCACAAATTAATGTAAGGCACAAATTAATGTAAAACATTTCTGAATGTTCTAAATCAGTTCTCCTATAGACTTTTAAATTAATTTTGCAGACTGATTACGTACTTTGTACACCTTCTGTTTGCATTCTCCTTAGTTCCTTAATGTCAGCCCACTGCAACTAAAGATCCAAATCATTCATGTTTCTGTCTACAAACTCCTTTGTCATTTTGTTCATGTACTCTGTTCTGTTCTCCACAGGAAGGGAATGCAGACCACAGGGGCTTCCATTTAGTATCATATAAAAGAACCCTTACAAACAAAAAAATCAATGTAGTAAAGGGTCAAAATGGTACAGATTTCCAGACTTGTCTCAGAAGAAAGTGCTCTTTTGTCAACAGACATGGTGGATTTATTTATTTATTTTTGGAGAGTGGGTACCCCAGAATATAACATTAAAAAAAAAAAAAAAAAAAAACTTTGGATGTTTTATCCTGCCTTGCCAGTCATCCTTTCCACACATCTGGTTTGATGCGGATATATTTTTTTGTGTATGTGTGGCATTCCCTGATTTGTTTTGAGTGGAACAGAGTAACACAAGTAATGTCCAAGCCAAAGTTGTTAAGGATACAGATGAAACTCTGCCACCCCATCTCTTCATTGACAGGTCAGCTTTATTTTAATTACTATTCATTTACTGCATTTAAATAAAGAAATAATCTACTTATCAATCAATCATTGCTGATTATTATAACTTTAATAGATTAAATCTCAATGTATATATAACTACATACAAAATATAGGTTCATAGGTAGGTACCAGGCTATCGGCCCTGGGGCCTATACAAGCCCAGACAAAAAGGTACCCTGGCTTTTCCCACCCAAGAAAATTATTTTCCTGTGCCACTGTTGAGCAGAGCCACAGAGGTGATCCCCGGGGTGAATTTCCTATTTCCCATCCAATCATCAAGATTTTTCTTGAAGAGTGCTAATGAGGAGTTTTGTTTGATATAGATAGGTAGTTTACTCCAGAGTATGGGAAGTCTCTGGAACAGGAATTCTAACCAAACTGTTTAAACCTCTGGAAAACATGTCAGTGGCCAACACACTAGAAAAAGTCAATTTATACTCCAGTCCCAAAAAGGGGTAATGCTAAAGTATTTTCAAATTATCAAACAACTGCACTTGTGTCGCACACTAGCAAGGTAATGCTCAAGATTCTGCAATCCAGACTCCAGCAGTTTAAGGACTGAGGACTGCCAGGTGTGTATGTGTTGGGTTTAGAAGAGGCAGCAGCAGTACCACAGATCAAATTGCTAACATCCACTGGATAATGGAGAGATAAGGGAGCTCTAAGAAGAATATTTACTTCTGCTTTATGTACTACTTTAAAGCCTCTGACCCTGTGGATCATACCAAATTCTACTTAGCTCCTGATACATACCTGGGGATAAGAGATCACTTCATCTGCCTGCTGAGGAATCTGTATGCAGAATGAACAAAAGAACCAAATATGGAATAACTTGCTGGTACAAGACTGGAGAAAGAATAAGTCAAGGCTGTGTAATGTTACCCTATTTATTCTGTTTATATGCTGAACATATGCAAAATTGTTGGGTTAGATGAATCAGATACTGCAATCAGAACTGCAGGGAAAATATTAACTGCCTCAGATATGCAGATGATATTATTCTAATGACTTACAGTGAGGAAGAGATCCTGCTGATAAAACTGAACGTTGAAAATGCAAAAGTTAGTCTATCGCTCAAAATCCAAAATATTAAAATGATGTCATCTAACCCTATCAATTATTTGTAAACAGACGGGAAGCAGAGGTGGCAATGACAGATTCTATTTCTTGACTAAAATATCTCTGCAGATTCATAGATTGTCACTAGGCTAATGACTGGGGGGGGGGCTTTCAAAGACTTGCCAAGTTTTCCTAAAATAATAATGATATCCTGTATCCGAACAGGACATTGAGAGACAGGTATTCATAAGCTACTGGCAATGTGTAAATTTCCTATTCCCCATCCACTGGTCTAGGTTGTGTTTAAACTAGGTAACAGACAAACTCAGTTTCACATGGATGGGAAGCCTGTTCCATAACAAGGGCAGTCTCTGAGACACACAGCTCTCTCGCCAGGATGTTCTATTTAAGTCACAGACAAAATTTAGGTCTCTAGACCTTGTATTTCTGCTACTCTTTGACTTACGAATATGTAGCAGATTCATAAGTGTGGGGTTTGTGGATGCCTTGTAAGCCAGGCATAGGTTAACCCTCAGCAATCTACAGGAGTAGAAGGAAAGGGCTTTGAGGTGTTCTGCTTAAAGCAGGTTTGTTATGCCTTGTATTCTTTTTGTAAGGAGCCTCTGAGTTCACTCTAGTTGCTGCATATGCCTGGTCAGGTACATACAAAAGGTAGCACTGTACTCTATGACTGGTTTGATATGGGCGGAGTACAGTGGGATAATGACCTCTTTGGACCTAGATTCCATGTCCTTACTTATAAGTTGTGCAACATTAAAGGATTTCCTCACCACTGTGGCTACAAGGTGGTCGAAGGTAAGGCTACTGTCTATGTGTGCACCCTGATCACTAGGTCGACTCTTAGGGGCATATTATCAATATTGTAATTAGCTGGGATGGCTGACTTCCCCAAGGGTGCAATTATGCATTTCTTTGCATTGATTTTAATTCCATGGCTTTGGCACCAATTGTTTGTCAAAGACAGACCTTCTTGAAGAATGCTACTGTCCAGTGATGAGTACAGCCAAGAAATTGAAAGACACTTGCTTTTTCAAAGGAAACCTATAGCAAGTCAGGATAAGATTTGAAAGAGCAAAGGCCTCATCTTGGCAATGTCTACATATTCAAAGCTATGCTTTCCCATTAGTAACATATGCATATGAGAGGTATTTATTTTCTAGACAAGTTTATGCACTAAAAATTAATGTTTTTGAACTCTGGTGTTGGGAGAAAACGTTTGACCACTGACTACAAGTAGATCGTGTGACTCGGTAATGACACATACCCATGAAGAGCTCCGAATTTAAGTTGAGTTCAGAGTTTAAAATTGCTGTTTGGCTGCACTGATTTTGGGGTTTTCTACATTTAAGGTATGGATATTTCCATTCCATTTTGATTTTAATCCTATTATAATACAGTTTACTGTACTTTAAATTTTGTTTTACTGCAAATGTTTTTTTTCTTGGAGTCCTAAAAGTTGTTGGCTAGGGTCAGTTAGGAAACATTCATTGACTGAGTAAGCATTAGACCTGACCTTAGTTGGAGGAGCTGAGAATCAGTATTTTTATTTAAGATTTTCATCTACATTCCTCTCGAACTACAAGAGGTCTGAGTTTAAAACTGTTGCTTGACTGCATTTAATTTTGGATTTTCCACATTTAAGGTCTGGATATTTGCATTACTTTTTGAGCTTGGTGAATATTTTTTGCTGCTCACCACTACTGTAAATTATTAGACTTTGAAGCCCCTCACAGTCCTAATTCTACTGGGCAATGATAGCTCAAACTGATAAGGCACTCCCATCAAACTCTTGCAGATTGAGTTGGCCTGTTTTTCGTATCATCACATTTCAAGTAGTGCACGTTGCAATACTCAGTGTTAATCTGAATTGTGCATTCTCCTTTTTTTTCCCTTGTTTTAACCAAATGTCAACTGTCTGAATTTTTTTTTCAATAATCTTTATTTTCATTTTACATAATGATAAAGCATATATATGCCAACACTTACATAGTGGCGCATATATCAATTATATATATTATAGGAATGATAGTGAGATGATAAGCCACCAAATTCAACTATTTACAATATGTACAAAGGTGCTTTACAACAGTATTTTTAACATTTTGTGAACAACACTTATGTTTTTTTACAGTCAAGTCCAGTGCTTACTAACCTATGGGGTTATGTATTTCCCCTAAAGTCCATTACAGTGAGTTTTGTGATGTTTATTTTATTAGTTTGAGCTAAGATGATATTAAAGGTTTGTTCCCAGTTTTTTTAATTTTTCCAGGTTTTTATTTCCTTGGTTAATTACCATCTTGCATGCTAGATGATGTTTTATGGCCATTTTTTTAAATCTCTCCCAAGTAACATTCAGAGAATCTAGCCATTTGGATGCTATATATAACTTCATTAAGTGGAAAGTTGTTATGAGTATCTTTGTTTGGTTTCCAGTTATGTTTGTTGGGGGGATATGAAGTACAGTAAATTCCCATGTTAATGTTGATGTCTCGTAGCCCATTTTCTGTAGTTGTATTTTTAGGGAATTCCACAGTTTATAGACACATTTACAACTCTAGAAAATATGGATTAAGTTTGCCTTTTGAGTCTTGCAGTGAAGACGGTCTGGTGATTTAGCTGTGTTGAATTTGTGAAGTATTATAGGTGTGAGGTATGAATTATTATTAATCAAAAGTTGTGTGTATGTCATTTTTAAGGAGTATTGTTTTCAAAGTTAGATTAATAGTTTGTCTTATCTGTTAATCATTTGTAGCCGCGGTGGTACAGTGGTTGCGTTGCTGCCTCACAGCAAGAGGTTCTCCCGTTCGATTCTCAGCTAGTGTGCGGGGAGTGCCTTCTGTGTGGAGTCTGCATGTCGTCCCCGCGGTCGAGTGGCCTCTGAAAGACATATTGAAGGTTGGGTGTCAGGCTGGCAACTCGGCATTATAAAAAAAAAATCTACTGACAATCATTAGCGGACCGGAGTTCTGCTGTGGTGACCCCTTACCGGGAAAAGCCGAAAAGACAAACAACTTATATGTTAATCATTTATAGGTGTTTTTAGTTTCAGCCAATAGGGAGAAAATAAAAGAGCATTCTGAAATTTGATTTCACTTATCAATTTATATGTGTTAGATAATGTTTTTCTGTTAGACAGAATTACCTTCCATAGGGAAACACAATTATCTATGTCTCTGTTGTGTGGGTTGCTATTTTGGAGGTAACTGGAACAAAGTTCTTTAATTTGCCTTAGTATGATTGTGTATGATTTGGGCAGATTAAGTTTATTTCTCATTTCTTGAATTGTACAATTGCGGTAGGGGTAGGGGTAGATATCCTGTATTCTCTTGTTTTTCAGCAAAGGAAAAGAGCTAAGATCTATCACTGTATTATTAATTTTCAAGTTTTGTTTTTTATGTAATGGTTGTGAGATTTAAAGAGGAGAAAAGATTTTGTGTTTTATTTATAGCGTGTTTTAAAGGTTTTATAATATTGTAATCTTGTATTTCCTTTTAATTAGAAAAGGAAGAGCTTTGGGATTAATGCCTAGTCTTTTAGTGTACCTGAAGTATATTGTTACCCAAGGAGGATCCCAAGTGTTCTCAATATTCTATTAGTATTAATGATGGAATAGTAGAGTTTAACGTCCGGAAGATTAAAACCCCCCTTTTGTTTTAGGGAAGAGAGAGTTTTTGAGAGGAAATTCTTGTTTTTTTTGGGTTCCCATATAAATTTGGCCAAAAAGGTGTGTAGTTGCTTGAAGAATTTATTGTGTACAGTTGTCTGTGATGTCATGAAAATATATGTTATTCTGGGTAGTATATTCATTTTAGTTATTGATATCTTAGACAGGAATGGTAATTTGAGGTTGTTCCACCTTTTACAGTCTTATACTATGCTTTGCCATTTGTGTACTATATTGTGTTGATAGAGTTCCCTTTTATTCTGAAAAAAAAGGTAATTTCCAGATATTTTGTTTCTTGTTTTATTTTAATTGTAGCTAAGAATGGAAACAGTGAGATAAGTTTGGGGGTCTTAAAGGAAATATACTGGTTTTATTAAGGTTTAATTTGTAGTTGGACATGACTGAGAACTGTTCGATTGCTTTTATTATTTTAGTTATGTCAGAGCTTGGGATAGTGAAATATATGTTTAGGTCGTCAGTGAAGGCTGTAAGGAATATTTTGAAATTTAATAATGTTGGGGGATTATGATATGTACTTTGTTTAATGTGTAGAAAGAAAGGTTCAAGATAAAGGTTAAACAGGAAAGGTGATAGTGGGCATCCTTGTCTCATTCCATTTTTTATCATGATTCTGTTTGACAAGGTTTTGTTAATGTATAAGATTGTATAGGGGTTACTATATAGTATTTTAATTATTTGTATGAATTTATTAGGAAATCGAAGAAGGGTAATGTTTGTAGTAAAAACTTTAGATTCACCCTATCAAATGCTTTGTGTGCATCTACTACCATTGTATATATGTTTTTTTTCTCTGGTTTGTGAAAGTTATTAATGCTTCTAGTGTTAAGGTATTGTCACTGGTCTGTCTACATGGTGTGAATCCAGACTGCTCGGGAGAAATAATGTTGGCTATAATCTTTTTCATTCTGTTGGCAATTACTGATGTAAAGATCTTTGTGTCCATATTTAAAAGTGAGATAGCTCTACAGCTATCTGGATTTTTAGGGTCTGATAGGTCTTTTAGTATAAAGACAGTTTTCGAAGCATTAAAGTGAAGATCATTTATGTTATTATTTATTATGTAGTTTAAAACATAGTATAGTATTTTGGCAACTACAAGGGTAAAGCATTGTAGAATTCTGATGTAAGACCGTCTGAGCCTGGGGCTTTGTGTAGTTTTAAATGTTTAATTCTTGTAGTGATTTCATTGAGTGAAATAGATTCCATTAGCATTTTCTGTTGGTTTGTGTCTAGTTTAGGGAAATAGAAGTTATGTTCTTACCATAACGTTCCATGTTAGTTGTCTTCCTTCTTTCTTGCTGGATGGGTTGAACCGGCTCTGACTCGGCCACTCTAAAAGCTTCGAGAGTTGGTTCCACCGAGGCTGCCTATATCCCACAATGCTAAGCGTGAATTACCTCAGATCTCGTTTGTGAGCTAGGCCCAGCTAATAATACAACCAGGAATACTGGAAAATTTCCACCTCTAAAAACAAAGGGAAGAGAAAGGGTGACCTAAGCCTGACTCTAGGAGATATGCACAGCAGAGCATATACCTATCGCAAAGAGGTGGTAGAAAGAGAGGTCACAATCAAACTCCTCTAGATCTGTCCAGGCCAGGGGGAAGGAGGGTGCGAGAAAAGAAAGAAGAAGACAACTAACATGGAACGTTATGGTAAGAACATAACTTCTATATGTTAAGTTGTCTATCTCCTTCATTCTTGCTGGATGGGACCGCGTCCTAGCACCTTGTCCCGGTGGCCTAACGGAACAGACTCTTGAGAACAGTGGAACCAAAGTTAGCTCTATGCCTAGAAGCTAAATCCAACTTATAATGAGAAACGAAAGTGTGAGGAGTAGCCCAAGTAGCCGCTGCACAAATGGTGTCAATAGGCAGTCTGTCTTGGAAGGCTATAGAAGTAGCCAAAGCTCTGGTGGAATGGGCTTTAGGTTTGTTAGGCAGCTTTTGGTGTCTAATTTCATAAACAAGGGAGATCAGAGATGTTAGCCATCTAGATAATGATACCTTTGAAACTGAAAGTCCCTTTCTGCCTTCTGCATAGGAGACAAACAGCTGGTCAGATTTCGAATTGTTTGGTTCTATCCAAATAGTACCTTAACTGACGATGAACATCTAGCCAATGCAATTTTGCTCAGACCTATTAGAATATTCTGGAAAAACACAGGAGGTCAATGCTTTGATTTAGGTTAGACGTCGAGGCTATCTTAGGTAAAAAGACGGGTTGGTTCGTAAGATACCCTGTCCTTATGAAACAACAGATAAGGAGGTCGACAGCTGAGTGCATGAAGTTCTGAAACTCTTCTAGCTGAAGTAATAGCTACCAGAAAAGAGTCTTCCATGATAGCAATTTTAAAGAACAGGAGACTGCAGGTTCGAAAGGGGGAAGAATCAAAGAACTAAGAACTAAATTTAGGTCCCAAGGAGGAGGAGGATTTCTTATAGGAGGTCTGAGTAGAAAAACTCCTTTCAAAAAGGCTTTGCAAAGCTTGTGGGACATTATGGCAGACTCTGAAATGCCCACATGAAAGTTAGAGATAGCTGCCAGTTGAACTTTAAGAGTAGAAGGAGATGAACCTGCATGAAAGAGTTCAGCTAGAAAATCAAGGACCATTTGTATGGAAGCAGTGAAAGGATCTATGTCCCTTCCTTGAGCCCAACAGGCGAAACGTTTCCACTTACTCAAATAAATCTTTCTCGTGGAAGATTTATGGGAAGCTATCAAAATATCTCGAACAGAGTGAGATATTTGAGGAAGCCTGGCTAATGTTGGAATTGGAGGAACCAAGCAGTGAGGTTCAGAGAGGGAAGGGAGCGATGAAACTGACCCGACTGATGGATCAAAAGATCTGGAACTAGGTCCAAATGCCAAGGTCGCTCCAACAGAAATTGATGTAGAAAGGGGAACCAAACCTGTCAAGGCCAGTAAGGAGCAATGAGGATCAACAAGGCCTTCTGAGCGATAGCTTTCTGTATCACTTGAGAGATTAGTGGGAAGGGAGGAAATGCATACAGAAGTCCCCGGGGCCAAACTTGGACTAGAGCGTCTCTGCTGGTCTGGCCTGGTAAAGGGAATAGGGTGAAATAATCTCTGCACTTGCTGTTTTGGGGAGTAGCAAAAAGGTCGCAGCAAGGCTGACCCCACTTGAGAAAAATTTCTCTCACAACAGAGTCTTTCAGAGACCACTCGTGAGGCATGAGGATAGCTCTGCTCAACTTGTCCGCGATTTGATTGGACTTCGGGATGTGCGTTGCTATCAGAAAACGCTGAGAAGAAATCGCCCATTGCCACAGTCTGAGTGCTTACACAAGGGTAGGACCTGGTTCCGCCTTGTTTGTTGATATACCACTACGGACATATTGTCCGTCTGGATTACTATCGTTCCCAAGGGAAGAGAGTCTTGAAGGGCTTGCAACGCTAAAAGCACTGCTCTCATCTCTAGAACATTTATGTGCAAGTGGCATTCGCCTGGTTGCCAAGTGCCCTGGACAGTTCTGCCCTGATAATGCCCCCACCCGATCAGGGGCGTCCGTTGTCAAAGTAGCAACCGGAGGAAGGAACAAAGGGTCTTCCCAATAAGAGCTGAGGGAAGACATCCACCACAGAAGATGATTTCTGCATGTTTGCATGATCATAATGGTGTGGGACATCGGAAGTTGCTGGTATGACCATTGCGTGAAGAGCATCCATTGAAGGATTCTCATGTGGAATCTGGCTAATGGAAGCAGAGGTATGGCAGCCGCCATAATCCCCAACACTTTCAGAACTAACCTGGCTTTGATTCTGTTGCTGCTGAAGAGGAGCGAGACCAGCTTGTGTATGTCTGCTATTCTCTGATGTGTTAGTCACATGTTGACTGTGTCAAGATTTGCGCCTATGAAGGTAATAGGCGACAAAACAGACTTTTCGCAATTTATTGAAATGCCTAACTTTTGACAAATGCGAAAGGTGTAGTCCCTGGCCATTAGAAGAAGATGCTTGGTGGGAGCTGTGAGGAGCCAGTCGTCCAAATATGGAAACACCTGGAATCCTTGACGTCTCAGGTGAGAAGCTACCACTGCCATGCATTTGGTAAACACCTGGGGGCAGTGGTGAGACCAAAGGGCAGGGCCCTGAATTGAAAATGACTGGTTCCCAGCCTGAAGCGGAGGAATCTTCTGGAGCGTCTGTTCATTTTATGTGATAGTGCATCCTGAAGATCTATAGAGCACATCCAGTTTTTCTTTCCCAATAGGGGGAGGATGGACTGCAGCGTGACCATCCGAAATCTTGTTTTCTTGACTGACTTGTTCAAGATACTGAGATCCAAAATTGGTCTCCAGTCCCTGTTTTCTTTGGAACTAAAAGAACCTGGAGTAGATTCCGGATCCTAGTTGGTCTGCTGGAACTGGTTGAATTGCTCTTTTACAAGCAGCTTTGAAATTTCTAAAGCTGCAAGATCGGTGGAACATCTGGAAGGGATTTTTGATTGGCTTGGGATGCGAAGGGAATGGAATAGCGAAATGATGGACTGTACCCACTTGTCTTGAGTCAGGGATAGCCAGGCTTCTGGGTACAGTGAGACTGCCTCGGAAGGGGCAGTCGGCAACCACCTCAGGGATGCTGAAAAGGCTTATCAGAGAAAGTTTCTCAATTGCCCTGGTTGTGCGGACCCCTGCCTCTAGGACCATTGTTGTTCCCCTCTGCCTCTGGCGGGAACCGACTGAAGTCCCTTGAGATTGTTGAACCACATTTTCCCACTTTTCTGGCCTTTGGGGTAAGGCCTAGAAGGAGTAGAAAACGGACTCCAACGGCAGAAAGAGTCTTGCCATCCGTCTCGCACCTAGTCAAGGTTTCTTTCACTTGAGGACCAAAAAGAGATGATCCATCAAACGGGAATTAGTGAACGACATTTTAAAGGGCATCCAGGCATGCCTGCGTAAGGCCACACCTGTCCCTGTGACCCTGCTCGCTCCATCAGCCGCATAAAAAGGAGGCATGGAGGAGTTAGCTATGGAGTTCAGGGTAGCCAGCTGAGTGTTCATCTTGTCTTGAAAATCCTTCAACATGTCACTTGCTTCTTTAATCAAGTCTCTTTGAAGACGAGTAAAATGGCATAGGTAGTTCAGCCAAAGGTCGCTGATGAGAACATACCTGTCCTTAGACCTAGATTCTTTGTTAGGGGATGAACAGGCACTGAAGGATCAGCTAGTTCCTTCTTGGTGGCAGCAGCTACCACCATAGCATCCACAGAAACACCTTTTGTGAGAAATTGTTTGTCAGTTGGTGCTGTTATAAATTTGGAAGGTCTCCTGGGGGTAGGGTCCACTGAATCAGGAGCCGTCCAGGCCTTCTTTGCCACCACCTGCATGAGGGGATCAAGACACCCAGGAAGTGGAAGGGCGAGAGCCACAAGATACACAGATTCATCCTCCGAAGGGTTAAGGGCTGGCCAATTTCCCTCTGTTTCAGGATCTCTAGAATGTCTGCGAAAGAGACATCTTCAGACGCGAGGCGTGGGAACCCTCGAATCCTCTAAATCTGTGTCAGAGGTGACAGACTCAGGTGAGTCTATGTGTTTCCTCTTACACTTTCTCTTCCTAGGGGCTCCCTGCCAATTCAGGGAGGCCTCGGAAGAGGATGAGATCCCACAGGGGATTCTTGAGGAGCCGGCTCTCTGCGGTCTGGGATGAGGGAGTGAGTCGACATAACCAAAGGCACCGAAGAGGGAGGGGCGGACTGTGGAGTCGAACAAGGTTCCAACACCATGACCTCGCACCCCCCTGCCCGCGCAGAGCCAGAGAGGTCCCGCAGAAGCTGAGAACCTCCTCGGCACCAACAGAGATGGCTGAGCCGAACGGACAAGGGTCGATGCCACTCACCCGCGAAAACGAGGGAAGCCGGCGCCGAGATTCTTCAAAATGGAGCGGCCAGCGAGCCGAAGACATATGTAAGCTCGGCGGCTATCTCTCATCAGTTCGAGACACCCGGCTCGAGCTCAAAGTTTGAGAGGAACAAGTTGAGGCATCGACTGATGAGTCGGACTCTGGAGCATTTGGGCCAGTGCCTCGGACTTTAAAAGTCGACTCACTACCCTCTGGAGGTCGTGATCTGAGAGCCTCGATGACCTGGGAATGAATGGAGCCAAGGGACGGTGACCTCGATCTCTTTCTAGATGTATACTGCAGTCAAGACTGCTCGGCCAGCCAGCGCCGATGAAGCAGTAGGACACAGCCTTAGGCCTCGACTCTGAAGCTGGAGCCGAGGTCTTGAGCCTTAGAAGGTTTCCCGATGTCACAGAAAGGGAACCTTCTGAGTTTGTTTTTCTCTCCTGCAGGACTCTAGGGCTGAAGCCATGGCATACAGCACAAGAGTCCTGTAAGTAGTAAAGGTCCAGGCAACACACAAGAAGTGTGACCGTCTGTCAGAGACATTTTCTGACATGGACATACTCAAGGAACAAGTGTAATCACACACAGAAACACACACACACAGATTACACTGATAGAGGTCTAAAAGGAATTATTTAAACTAAACTTCTGAAGGGTAAGTTAAAACTTCCTAATCAAACACATACACACCCTAAGGAAGGGAAGGAAGGGCCGAAGGCCTAGGAAAGAACTTATAAGTTCTTTAGAAAAAAGGGCTGGATAAAAGTAGAAGGGATAATATCCACTACACTAAGGGGAAATACACTAAGCTAGCTAAAGTTTAAAGAATTTAAACTAGTCTAACTTTCACTAACCTGGAGAAAACACACAGCATTGTGGGATAGGTGGAACCAACTAGAGTGGCGGTGAGTCCGAGGTCGGCTCCGAACCCATCCAGCAAGAATGAAGGCGAGATAGACAACTTAACATTCTTAGTTTTTGAAGGAAAAGTGTCCTGTCTTCTGAGGTCTGTGGGGTTTGTTCTCCATACACTCGAGAATAGATTTGCTGAAATATTTTTAATATTTCTTCATTTTGGTATAGTTTCTGTCTCTGTTAATTATTTCTGTTATATTAGGTATGGTTTTATGTTGAGTAATAAGTCTGGCTAAAGCAATGGATGGGATTAGGACTCCTCCTAAGTAGTTAGCCAGATTTCTTATTTCATGGAATGATAGATTTTTCACTTCCATCAAGTACAAATCTCTCTGTAGTTTTAGTAGGGTGTTTTCAGTTTGATTATTAAAGTTGTTTTGTAGTTCCTTTTCCAACTGCTCTATTTTCCCTTTCAATACTCGTTCTTCTCTTAGTTGCATTTTTTTATGCGTAGAATAAACAGGATAGGACCACCACAAAATAAAACATATAACTGAAGTTTATTTCATGACATTAAAATAAAATAAGCGCTTTCACGTGCTACCAAGGCATGCTTCTTCAGATTTCACTAAACAATTAAAACTGTTCACTATATATATGTATTCCATTTAATTGAAAACACCTGAAGCCATCATTAAACAGTCATTAATTCATCTCATTAATTCAACTGAATTTCAGCTAAAGATTCGCTGAGCAAAGCTTATGGCTTATAAGAGCTGCCTAAGATAACGTATTCATCTATCTTATCATTTAATGACCGTCTCGAAAGAAATTTACTAAAACATATGTAATATACTATATAGGAATATATAAAAAATGCATCTATTCTAAAAAACATCACAAACTAAGTCTTATATAAAAGCAACAAAAATAAAATGAATATAGCTAATATGTGTAAGACAGACATAGAGACATATAACAATCCCAAATATACATTCTTACTATAATGAATATATGTACTGCAGTGGTGGTGCTGCGGTAGCGTTGTCGCCTCATAGCAAGACGTTGTCCCGTTCGATTCTCAGCTAGAGCATCTTCTGTGTGGAGGCATACGTGAATGGGGCGTGCCTTTGTTGAAGGTTGTGCATCAGGGCTGGTAACCCGGTACGTAAAAATCCACTACCAATCATTAGCGGACCGGAGTTCCAATATATCTATATATTAATTTTTATATAACCATCTATATTATGTTATTGCAACTCACACGGCTTTTTCTATACATTATATGGTCATGCCTTTTAGACATAAAAAACATCACATATATTCATTATAGTTTGTTTGTTTGTTTGTGTCTTTCGGCTTTTCCTGGTTAGGGGTCGACACAGAAAATCAGGTGCAATGCTCTGCCAGATTACACAAGCACTCAGGACACTGAACCACATATTCTGTCATAGTCCATGTGGGTGTGTATGACCAGAGATGTACCATCCTGCACTACATGAAAAGATACATGATAGAGCTTTCAGATCTTGTGTCATTGCCAGGTATGAGTCTAGCACTAAACAACATTCTACCTTTCCAAGGATGATACCACAATATAAACAGATGATTGATAATTGGTTTAGTTGTTGGTGTCATTCTAAGGGGATCCAGTATCTGTCTGCCTGGGATGACATACTAGACAGACCATGATGTTTTGCCAGACATGGCCTGCACCTGTCGCCCCTGGGATTCTGGATACTGGCTAAGGCTCTTGTCACCCCTATAGTGCCTTTTTTTAGCAAGGTTCAAGCGACAAACTCACCACCATAGCAGGTACAGGCAAGCAAAATCTGAGGGTAATGCTACTCAATGCTAGAAGTCTAAACCTCAAAATGCAATCACTCGAGACATTCCTTAAGATGGAGAATATCGACATCTGTGCAGTGACAAAGACCTGGTTCAAGGCTCCAGAGAGCACCCCTGCATTACCAGGCTATAATTCATACCACACCTTTCGGCCACCTAACCTGGACCAAAACACTAAAGGAGAAGGCGTGTCCATATACGTTAAGGATATCCACACCTCGAGGCTAGTTGCTCAACATAATGCATCTGAAATTATCCAAGTGCAACTAACACTGGGCAAGACTGCAATCTAGGTTGTAGCTCGTTACAGATCCCCCACCATGCCCCAGGATGCCTACTCCATGTTTCTTGATATACTGGCAACATTAAGGTACAGCTCAATACACTAATAATGGGAGATTTCAACTACCCCATCATCAACTGGGAAAACTATTCATGCACTAACTCATTTGCTCAACGTTTTCTGGAATTCATAAATTGCAACGCTCTGGATCAGCTTTGTCCATACCCCCAACAGAGGCAGCAATATCCTGGACCTGGTCATTACCAACATGGGTAACCGATGCTCCACGCCAGTGGTCAACTCCTCGCTGTCAGATCCAACCACAAACTAATCACCCTAGACATCCATATCCCGCCCCCACCCCCCATTAAGGAAACCACCATAAAAAACTTCTCCAAAGCCAACTTCATGCTTCTTAAGACAGAAGTGGCAAACTTCACAACACCCATACAGACAGGAAACAGAGGTACGACTGCTGAAACCTATACAAATGCACTGTATAAGCACATACATGAGTGCATAGATCGTAGCATCCCCAACAGAACCAAGACGCTATTCTCCAAAAAAAGGGAAGCCAATTTGGTGGTCCGCTGCCATAAACAAACTCTACAACAGAAGGAAGAAGCTGTTGCAAAAAAGATTAAAATCCCATGACTGCAGGAACTCTCTGGTCAGCCTCAGTAAGAAGCTGAGATCCCTCATAAAATCCTCCAAAGCTAGTTATGAAAATAAAATCACCACTGATTCTAAAGACAAATACAACACATTCTACAGCTATGTCAAGAATCTCAATGGCAACACTCAGATCTGCTCTGAGCTACAGCACAATGGCACTAGATATACAGAACCAACTGATATCGCCAACATCCTGGCAGATAGATTCAGTGCAAACTTTACCCCTCCTCACCCTCCAAAGGGCCCATCTCCATACCGGAAGAATGCAAAGCCCCTGTAATCACGGACGCACAAGTACTGCACTCTCCAAAGCCAAGAACACAGCATCCATGGGACAAAACATCATCCCAGGCTGCGTCCTGCACAAACTACAGAATGAACTGGCACCCCACCTAATAACCATGTTCAATCATAGCCTCACTTCAGGCTTTGTGCCTACTGAATGGCGCACAGCGACAGTTATCCCACACCACAAAGGGGGTACCACCACAGACCCCGGGAACTGCCACCCCATTAGCCTGATGAGCGTGGTCTGCAAGGCCATGGAAGGTATAATCTTGGAGCTTATAAAAGACACAGGTAACCTCCAAACTATGGACCCCACTCAGTTTGGGTTTGTAAAAGGTAGATCATGTCTCCTAAACCTGATTGACTTATTTGAAGCAGTCACCAGAGCCGTAGACAAGGGTAAGGTGGTGCACACTGCCTATCTTGACTAATCCAAGGCTTTGACACCATCTACGACTCTGGAATTATAGATAAACTCACTAGACTGTTCTTTGGCTAATGAAGTTCGCAGACGACTGAAAACTAGGAGCCATAATAGAATTGTCTAATGATGAGGACATTCTACAAAGGGGCCTCACTGAGACTGATGCTTGGTGTCAAAATCATGGCCTCAAGCTCAATGACAAGAAGTGCATTGTTATCATTTGGGAAAAACACTGTACCCATGAACTACCACGTAGGCGGTATCTTACTAAACTCCAAACGTGTGATAAGACCCTGGGACACGGGTGGACAGTAGCCTCTCCTTTGATAATCACATCGCCACAGTAGTCAGAAATCCTTCTGTGTGGCACACCTCATCACAAAGGGGTTCTTCTCCAGAAAAAAAGAGGTCATTGTTCCTCTCTACTCATCCCTCATCAGACCCATTACAGAGTACAGCGCCCCATTTGGCATGTACCTTGCAAGACACCTACAACTAGAAAGGCCACAGAAATATCTCACTAAGAGGATTACCGGCCTCAAAAATATGCCATAAGCAGACCGTCTCAAAAAACTCCAGCTCTATTCCATAGCATATCGCCTACTCAGAGGTGACCTCTGCTTAACATGCAAACCATGTCAAACCCAGATCTGTTGGACATGCTACACTTAAAGAAATCCCAATCTCTCCGAGCCACATGCTCCAGGGACCTAAACCTTGTCACCATAATAAACAGAACATGCTGGAGGGATAGATTCCTGTCCCAGAGACTTCCCATGCTCTGGAACAAACTACCCATTCACGTCAAACAAAGCTCCTCATTGGACCTCTAAGAAAAATCTTGACAACTGGGTGGGAAATAGGAAATTCACACTGGGGATCACTTCTGTGGCTCTGCTCAAAAGCGGCACTGGAAAATAAATTTCTTGGGTGGTGAAAGCCAGGGAACATTTTTGGCTAGGCTTATATAGGCCCTAGGGCGACAGCCTAGTACCTACCTATGAACTAACCTTAGGTAAAAGTCCCAGTAACATACTCTTGCTAGTTATAGATCCACGTCTATGACCCAGGATAGCCATAACACATTACTTGAATATACTGGAGTCACTCACCACTTAGCCAAACAACATATTCACGGGTGATTTTAACTATCCCACCCAAAACTGGTATATATATATATATATATATATATATATATATATATATATATATATATATATATATATATACACACACACACACACACACACACACATATATATATATATATATATATATATATATATATATATATATATATATATATATATATATATATATAAAATCTTTAACATGTAGTCACAGTCTCCTAAATTTTGTCAATGCAAACCCCTTGGAACAGGGAGTCTGCAGAACTGCATGGAGTACAAATATCCTAGATATGGCACTTATGAATATCAAATAATGTTGCACAATCCACTAGTGTTATGTCCTCAATGGTCAGATCAGCTCACAAAGCTGTTACCCTTGAAATAAACTAAAGCCAACTCCTAGCAAACCCCAAAACCTTTAAGAAATTTTCCAAGGCTAACTACCTCCTAATTAAGTGATGGCACAGCTAAATTCCAAGACCCCACCCTAAATTCAGAGAGTGCTTACAGAAACCCAATTCAAGCATGTAAATATCTGCATAGAAACAGCAGTACCAAACCAAAATAAACTTAGGGCAAACTACAAAAACAAGCCCCCTTAGTGGGCCCGAAGTATAAACAGGTCATGCAATAAATTAAAGAAAATCCTGTCCAAAAATAAGAAGAGCTATGCCCAAGGGACAAAAAAAACTTCCTTATCAGTCTCAACAAGAAACTTGGGATTGATCAAGTCCACCACAGCCATTCAAATCAAAAACAACCTCCCAGTTTGAGGATAACCATAAGACATTTTTCAATTATGCATGCAACCTTAATGGGAACACCCAACAGTGTGCCGAACTAATAGAAAATGGAGCTCCCTATACTGAATCAGAGGATGCAGCAAATTTGCTGGCTGATAAATTTAGGCCCAATTTCACCATCTATCACCCCCCATAAATTACCCCCAAGGAAATACCCTCTACCATTTCTCCATCATCACTACAGAACAGGTCATCACTGCACTCTCTAAAGCTAAAAACATTGCATCAATAGGTCTGATTGATGAGAATGGACCCATTCATAAGTCAAAGTATGATTCAAATTCATGAAATTAGTACTGTTTCAATTTTTGATGTTAACCAGAAGTGCTCTTCATAGCTCCCGCAATGTGCCCAGTAATGACTCCTCCTGTAATTTATATGGAGTTCCATTGTATCTTATCTTATCATATGTTATCAGTAACATTTCTAAACATCAAATACAACGTAAATAAAACAAAAATAAAATTTTAAAATATCACCAAGACCACCGATCCAAGAAGTAAGCAATTTTAAAGAAACACTTAGCGCCTCGGCTTACACAGCCTTCCAAGAGTAAAAACACTACAAAACATTCTTTACTTAAATACAGCATATTGCACAAGAAAATTAATCAGTTAAGCATACAATTTAAACCACACACTTCCAATTACATTCCTTGTTGAGTCCCTGAGGCTCCAAAGTACCATACTTTAAAATCAAGAGGGTTTCTTTTTTTAAAAGTTTATTTTTAAGGATACACATTCACCTATACCAACTTGCAATTTTTCCAGAACACAACCCCTAAGAGAATCAGGATCAGAATTGTGTGCTGTCATGAAATGGCTCCCAAGGGGACTTTCTAGTTTTTTATTTGTTTTATGTTCCTAATATGTTCCTGTAACTTGACCCTAAAACTCCTATATGTTTCCCCTATGTAAAACTTATTGCGGCCACATCTCAGCACATACACTAGCCCCTCAGTATTACAACTGTATTCATACCTAGCTGTAAATTTAATACCATTAATATAGGGAAAAGAACTCACTACATAATGACAGATGGAACAGCCATCACATGGAACAGTGCCCTTATTTGTGCTTAAATTCTGACTAACATTAACATCTGGTAAACAAAGTTGGTTATGTACCAGAATATCACATTCCTAGCTCTTTTATATGCAATATTCACAAAGTCAGGTAATACAGAGTTCAAAATTTTATCGCTTAGAAGCACGGGCCACAAACTACGTGCTTTTTTAACTATTTCCTCAGTTATAACATTATAGGTTGTCACTAAGAAAACTTTCTTCTGGTCCCCATTATTTCCAACTGTGTTTGTGGATTTGTTTCCACATGTACCAACTTGAGTGACTTCGTCAAGAAGTGCATTGTCAAGAATCTCAATGGCAACACTCAGATCTGCTCTGAGTTACAGCACAATGGCACTAGATATACAGAACCATAAGACACTGTAGTCACTGGGTACAGCTATTTCAATGATCAATGCTACTTTTATCTTTTCATGAAGTACTATAGTTGGTTTTCTCCCATCTACTTTTTGAACTGTTGGTAATCGGTGATCGCATGCGATATAAACTTCATCAGTTTCTATAATACTTTGTGGCTCATGTTTCCAATGTTTTTCAGCCACTTTAATATTATAATGCCTACACAATCCCCAATGCAACAATCCTGCCACATTATTATGCCTTTCAGTATACAGTCCTCCTGGCATTTCTATATCACAACCAGCAACAAGATGTGTGACTGTTTCCATTCTGTTTTACAAAACCTATATTTGTCTGTTTCTCTAACATGTTTAATGGACTTTGTAACACAAAGTAACCAAAGGAATGCAGAGTAAAGTTGAGTCCATAAAAACAAATATCTGAAAATGAAATGAACCAAGCAAGTGAATTTCACTGATGAAGGGTTTTTGACCTGAATGCTCTTTCTGTTTTACTAAACATCTTTGTTGAACTTCAGCATTGCTTGGTCCATTTCATTTTGGGATATTTGCTCTAATGGAATTTGTAAACCACTGTGTACTAGGTCCACTATGCTGGGCTGCCAATATTATCCTTTTATCTTCTGGTTTAAATTCACCTCTCCTTAACCATTCCTGCATTCGATCCTGATCAGCATGAGGTTGTTTCAAGAGTTTTCTACACTTGTAAATATTTATGCATTTTCCACATCTCCTGCCTTCTCATCTGATCCTTCACCTTATATTCTTTCTTTTGTTTTTTGGCACATTCGGTTGCTGCCTGATTTTTATCTACTTCTCGTTTGATTTCCATTCCCACTTGATACAGATATACTTCTGCTAAACTAAGTCATCTTAGACTTATTCTACTCATGTTTTAAAACTTTCTCTACATTTGAGTCTTGTGAGGTCAGCAGATATGTATCCAGTCCTGCGATTGCAAATCTATACATGTAAACAATTTCGAGGAGGCCCATACCTCCTTCAGAATGGGGAGTATATAATCTTGGTATACACCGATTTTTATAAATCATTTGATAAGCATGAAGCATCCTTCTCGTTTTCCTGCCCATCTGATCCAACACCTTTTGGGGCCAGTGAGTCATGCCGAAACTGTAAGATAGGACAGGAAGAGTAAATTGATTTTTAGGTTGAACTTTGTTCCTAGATGTCAGTGCTGTTTTCAGTATTAATTTTAGTCTTCTAAAATATTCCTTATAACTTACAACTAAATTTTATTTGCATTTGTTCATGTTTTATTGTTGATCCTTCTTCAATTACAAAATATTTATAAACTCCCTCTTGCTCATGTGCTTTTATAAAACATTTCTGTCCCAAGCTGATGTTTTCTTGGTGCTACAGCTTTCCTGTTTTAAAGGTTGCTTTTGCACATTTATCCAGACCAAATGACATTCTTATATAATCTGAAAAAGTTTTGGCCACTTGCAGTTGTGTTTTCAGTCCCTCATCTGATGAAGCATACAGTTTTAAATCATCCACAAAAAGAAGATGAGAAGTCTTTACACTTTGTTTTCTGGCAGCCAAATTAAAGCCATGACCTAATCTGTTAAGTAGGCAGTTTAATGGGTTAAGGGCAAGACAAAAGAACAGCGGTGTCAAAGAATCACCCTGGAATATCTGACTTTGAATTTTTATCCCTGGAATAATAATCTGTCCTTTATCATGTCTTAACTGCAAACTGGTTTTCCACTGTTTCATGGTCACCATAATATAATCTATCAGTGTAGGGCAAATCTTGTACATTTTTAGCACTCTCTTATCCAGGAATGTGGAATACTGTCAAATGCCTTTGTGCAGTCTATCTATGCCATACTTAGATTCTTCCCCTTTTTACAATTCTTCACTATGACTTTATTTAACAACAAATGTTCCTTTCTTTTGTTACCCTTTTGTTCTACTGCCATGATTGAGTTTTCTTCTAAATGACTATAAACTCTGTAGGCATCAGTTCCAGTATATAGTTTACAAGTCATCAGAAGGTAAGTTATTGGTCTATAGTTTTTAGGAAACCTTGCACATTTGCTCTTAATTAGAAGTATTGTTTTTCCTGTTCTTAACTAGGATGGTGTCTGTTTGAGGTGCACATAAAAATAGTTCTTACTCATGGCTAAATTTTCATGTAAAGATGTTAATACTTTTAGCCAGAAGTTAGGTACTGCATCTGGGCCTGTGGTTTTCCATTTAGGAGCTTTTCTTAATTTTGTTTCAATCTCTCTGGCTGTTACTTCATCCCATTTCATATCCTGTACAATCAAACTTATTATTCTTTCTTTTACTTCTTCTATCCATTCAGCATTTTTGTTATGTTCCACAGGATCTTCATACATATTTCTCCAAAATGTATGTCTTTCTTTTTTTTGGTGGTGTTTCAATTCCTTTTGCCTTATTTCCCATTTCTCTATAAATTTTTTTGGGTCATCAATAAATCGCGTATTTTGTACTTTTCCTTTATACTTATCTGCATATCTTCTATGTTTTTATACATGTCCTGACATTTTTAGTTTATTTGTGAGAGTGCACGATATATTCTGATCTGTTCTAATAATGCACATTGTTTTTATGACATCTATCTTTCTGAGTATTTTTTTCATCTGTTCCCTCTTCTATACTCTTCTAACAATGACACTTCTTAATTGCTTTATAGTTTTCTCTATTCAATACTTCCATGATGACATTTGATTTCTCCCTTTCCTTTCCTTCACTGCCCTGTGTTTTTGCCTCTTTTTAATTTTGGGTTTCTATATTCTTTGCCCCTCTAAGAAATTGCTTGAACAAAGGATGAGAAAACAATGGTGGGTCACAATCATAGTGAGCGAAATTGCTGCAGCATGAACCTTAATAGAAGAGAAGACAAACCTTTGTCCAATAACTCAGTAAGATATTGAAGAGCCACACTCAATTAGGCCCAGAAACATCAAAATCTTTTGCTGCACTCCAAAATAAAAATCTCTTCCATTTATCTCGTACACTTTCCTTGTACTAGGCCTTCTAGCTTCAGAATCACATTCAAAACTTGCTGTGGAAGTTGAGACCCTCTGTGGTTCAAAATAGAATATGCCAGGCTGTTAGGTGAAGAGAGTGAAGTTTGACATTCAGCAAATGGCTGTCCTCCTGTGACAACAGGTGTGGAATCGAAGGCAAAGGCCATGGAGGCTTCCGTACCAGACTTCTCAATAATGGGTACCAGTGCTGTCGAGGCCAATCTGGAGCTATTAAAATCATCCTTGGCTTGTCCTGTCTGACCTTTAGAAGTACCTTTGGGAGGAGAGGCAGAGGAGGAAAGGCATACACATGAAGATTGCTCCAATTGAAAGAAAGAGCATCCACTCTCCAAGCTGTGGGATGAAACCTTTTGTGCAGAACTTTGGCAGCTGATGGTTTAGTGGAGAAGCGGACAGATCTATGTCTGGAGTTCCCATGACACTGTCAATTTCTGAAATAAATGAGGATCCAATTTCCACCGTGGGGATCCATAATTGTCTGCTCAACACAACTGCTAAGGAGATCTGTGCTCCTGGCAGAAACCTTACCTGAAGATTGAGCTGTAAACTGAGAGCAGTCTCCCACAAAATCAATGCTTGCCTGCATAGAGGATAAGAATCGTTCCCCTTGCTTGTTGATGTACCACATGACAGTTGTGTTGTCTGTTAGAATCAACACCTGCCCTGGAAGAAGTAATTCCTTGAAAGCTATTAATGCAAACTGGACTGCTAACATCTCCTTCATGTTGATATGTAGATGTTGTAGTCTGACAGGCCACTTGTTTTGTATCCACTTTCCATTTAGATGAGCTCCCCAAGCTTTGTCTGAGGCATCTGTCGTTAAAATCTGACTCGCCTCTGGCGGGGTCACAGAGAGTCCTTGTTTAGGTGACATTCCTGAGCCCACCATAAAATTCCTTTTGAATGCAAGGTATTATTTGAATGACAGTGTCCAGATCCTGGCAGTGCTGTGTCCATACATTTTGAGATACCATTGTAGCTTCCTCATATGCAGTTTGGCATTGGGAAGCACCAGAATACAAGATGCCATGAACCCTAATGCTTGAAGGACTGTCCTTGCAGTCAGCACGGACTGATGAGATAGTTGATGGAAGTAAAGGGATAGACTCTTTTGTTTGTCCGGGGTTAAAAGGCCATCTGGGATGCTGTATTCAGTCTCACACCCAGAAAGCACATGTCCTGAGAGGGTACTAGACTGGACTTTATTTCGTTCACAGAATACCCTAGGCATCTTAGCACTGCTATCACATATTCCAAATGATGAAGAAGCTCTTCCTTCCTTGAGCCAGAATCAGGCAGTCGTCCAAATAAGGATAGATCTGTATTCCTTTTAGCCTGAAGAAAGCTATCACTGGAGCCAGAACTTTAGTGAACACTCTGGGCAGTAGATAAGCCAAAGGGCAATGCAGAGAACTGATAGTGAGAAGTCCCAGCTCAGCAGATACTTCCTGCAACTTAGTCTGATAGGAATATGAAGGTAAGCCTCCTTGAGATCCAAAGTTACCATCCAATGATCTTTGCCCAGCAGAGGTAAAAGCTGCTGCAACGTCAACATTTTGAACTTGGGAATGTCCAGATAAGTGTTGAGGATAGATAAATCCAAAATCGGTCTCCACGTGTTCCCCTTCTTTGGTACTAGGAACAGGCGAGAATAAAAACCTAGACCCACTTCTGGCATAGGGACCGGCTGTATGGCCCCTATTTGGAGCAACAGAGAAACCTGCTTGTGAGCCTCTATTCTTTGTTGAGGAGGAACGTCTGGCATGCCTTTGAAAGGAGGCAAGGTATGGAAATAAAACCTGTAGCCGTGGTGTATGATATCCAATACCCATCTGTCTTGGGTAATTAAACTCCAATTTTCTTTGAAAAGTGCCAACCTTCCTCCCAAAGGTGCTGCCAGAGAAGGATCTGGCAGCTGAAAAGGTAGGTCATTGGGTCTGTTTACGAAAGGACTGACCCTGCCCTCACCCGAAGACTGTGCAGGAGAACTCCCTGTTCTAGGCCTGAAAGAGCCCTGAGCTCTGCCCCTACCACGTCTGGATCTACCCCTAGACTGGGAATCATAAGAAGGATACGTCCACCCCTTAGTAGGCCAATTTCTACTAAACTTTGGAGGCTGGACCTGCAAAAAATCTTTAACAGTCTGCATAGACTTAGCCTTGTCCTCCATTTTCTTTAAAACTGTCTCAACAGGAGGACCAAACAACACGTCAGATTGTAAAGGAGCATCTAAAATCCTTGTTTTAACATGATCAGACAAATACTGATCCCGTAGCCAGGCATGCCTGCGAAGAACTGACCCAGTGGCAGCCACCCTAGACGAGGCCTGTACAGCATCAAAACCACATTGCAAAGAATGCTTACCCACCTGTTCAGAAACATGCACTAAATCTTGCAACTCTTTACAATCAATACCTACTGCCAGAGCATCAACCTTAGACTTTAATTGTGAAAGGAGATAGTTCTGGTATTTCAACATGTGAAACTGGCAATTCAAAGCCCTCATAGCCAGAGTGGAAGAAGTATAAACTTTCTTTCCCCATCTATCCAAGGCCCTAGCCTCTTTGTCTGCAGGAACCGGATTCTTAACAACAGAAGCCTTAACACCTTTAGGCCCCTGACTAACAGTTTCTGGGTCAGCCCTAGGACTCTTAAAAGATACTTATGAGCTTCAGGCACCCTGTAATACCTATCCGGCTTAACAGGAGCAGGAGGCAAAGAATCAGGATTAAGAGAAGCCTCTGTAAAATCATCTTCTACTACATCCAAAACAGGAGGTATAGCCAAAGGCCTATGCTGGGGTAAAAACAAAAATTCCCTAAGCCTTTTCCTGGAATCAGAGAAGTCCTGACCTTCCCACTTAAAATGCTCCCTCATGGAATGAAGAGTTTCTGAAAAAGAAAAATCCTCAGGAGGAGAAGCAGAAGGAGTAGAATCATCCACATCAGAATCAGAATAAGGAGAGTACTCCTGCAAGTCTTCAGCCGAAGACTCTGAAACATCTGAAGCCTGCTCAAAACCCCCCAGCTCAGGCTCCATCCTAGGTCTCTTATCAGGAGGAGGCATAGAACCCCTAATTAAAGTAATCAAATCTTCTGCCATTTTAAGCATATGCTTCTTGGGCACAGTACCTGAAGAGCTAGGGGTAACACCAACTGAAGCCAAACCTGGCCTGCCCTGGGAGAAGCCTTTGAAACAGAAGGAGAGGGCCTAGTCACCCTAGGAAGGGAGGGAGTATAGTAACCTGAGAAGTCCCCTCAGCCTGACTTGCCTCCTGAGAGGCCACATCTTGCAATAATAAGGTCTCACCCTGGGAACACAAAGAAACCTCCGGTGGAGCCACCGGCTCCACCGACACCTCTAAAGAACCGGCGTCCGGTACAGGCGGTTCTTCCAGCCTAGGCTTAACTGCCTTGTCCTTGCGCTTCTTGAAGAAGCGGGCGCGGAGCATCCGGCGGCATTTTATAATTACACCGCTTCCCAAAGACTAACCTTGCACAATCCAACCTTCTCTTTATAGTGTGTTTATTAAATCTAGCACAAGGCGACAGCCAACAACGCCGTGCTCAGGCCCTAAGCAAGGAATACACAAAGTATGATAATCTCTATGCGGTATCTGTTTCCCACAAGAAATGCAATTATTGACTTTTTCTGACATCCGGTAAATCACTGAGGCAAGAAAAAACTAAAATATTCCCCAACGGGGTACTTAGCCAACTTTGAACTCGGTCTGAAACTTCGAAAACGAAAAATCTCAGAACGCCAACCGGCACTTGCAATGCTGCTTCTGCATCGGACCATGCGGCAAAAAAGACTGAGGATATGACGTCGGTCATGTGCATTTGTACCCTGACGTCCTGATGTCAGTCAAATGCTCCTTGACCGACGTCAGCCTTATACTTTGATATTCGGGCCGACCGAGGACAGCGGACTACCCAAGTGTAAGGACTGCAGCAATGTGAGATGAAGAACATCAGTGCCCTTATTTGTGCTTAAATTCTGACTAACATTAACATCTGGTAAACAAAGTTGGTTATGTACCAGAATATCACATTCCTAGCTCTTTTATATGCAATATTCACAAAGTCAGGTAATACAGAGTTCAAAATTTTATCGCTTAGAAGCACGGGCCACAAACTACGTGCTTTTTTAACTATTTCCTCAGTTATAACATTATAGGTTGTCACTAAGAAAACTTTCTTCTGGTCCCCATTATTTCCAACTGTGTTTGTGGATTTGTTTCCACATGTACCAACTTGAGTGACTTCGTCAAGAAGTGCATTGTCAAGAATCTCAATGGCAACACTCAGATCTGCTCTGAGTTACAGCACAATGGCACTAGATATACAGAACCATAAGACACTGTAGTCACTGGGTACAGCAATTTCAATGATCAATGCTACTTTTATCTTTTCATGAAGTACTATAGCTGGTTTTCTCCCATCTACTTTTTGAACTGTTGGTAATCGGTGATCGCATGCGATATAAACTTCATCAGTTTCTATAATACTTTGTGGCTCATGTTTCCAATGTTTTTCAGCCACTTTAATATTATAATGCCTACACAATCCCCAATGCAACAATCTTGCCACATTATTATGCCTTTCAGTATACAGTCCTCCTGGCATTTCTATATCACAACCAGCAACAAGATGTGTGACTGTTTCCATTCTGTTTTACAAAACCTATATTTGTCTCTTTCTCCAACATGTTTAATGGACTTTGTAACACAAAGTAACCAAAGGAATGCAGAGTAAAGCTGAGTCCATAAAAACAAATATCTGAAAATGAAATGAACCAAGCAAGTGAATTTCACTGATGAAGGGTTTTTGACCTGAATGCTCTTTCTGTTTTACTAAACATCTTTGTTGAACTTCAGCATTGCTTGGTCCATTTCATTTTGGGATATTTGTTCTAATGGAATTTGTAAACCACTGTGTACTAGGTCCACTATGCTGGGCTGCCAATATTATCCTTTTATCTTCTGGTTTAAATTTACCTCTCCTTAACCATTCCTGCATTCGATCCTGATCAGCATGAGGTTGTTTCAAGAGTTTTCTACACTTGTAAATATTTATGCATTTTCCACATCTCCTGCCTTCTCATCTGATCCTTCACCTTATATTCTTTCTTTTGTTTTTTGGCACATTCGGTTGCTGCCTGATTTTTATCTACTTCTGGTTTGATTTCCATTCCCGCTTGATACAGATATACTTCTGCTAAACTAAGTCATCTTAGACTTATTCTACTCATGTTTTAAAACTTTCTCTACATTTGAGTCTTGTGAGGTCAGCAGATATGTATCCAGTCCTGCGATTGCAAATCTATACATGTAAACAATTTCGAGGAGGCCCATACCTCCTTCAGAATGGGGAGTATATAATCTTGGTATACACCGATTTTTATAAATCATTTGATAAGCATGAAGCATCCTTCTCGTTTTCCTGCCCATCTGATCCAACACCTTTTGGGGCCAGTGAGTCATGCCGAAACTGTAAGATAGGACAGGAAGAGTAAATTGATTTTTAGGTTGAACTTTGTTCCTAGATGTCAGTGCTGTTTTCAGTATTAATTTTAGTCTTCTAAAATATTCCTTATAACTTACAACTAAATTTTATTTGCATTTGTTCATGTTTTATTGTTGATCCTTCTTCAATTACAAAATATTTATAAACTCCCTCTTGCTCATGTGCTTTTATAAAACATTTCTGTCCCAAGCTGATGTTTTCTTGGTGCTACAGCTTTCCTGTTTTAAAGGTTGCTTTTGCACATTTATCAAGACCAAATGACATTCTTGTATAATCTGAAAAAGTTTTGGCCACTTGCAGTTGTGTTTTCAGTCCCTCATCTGATGAAGCATACAGTTTTAAATCATCCACAAAAAGAAGATGAGAAGTCTTTACACTTTGTTTTCTGGCAGCCAAATTAAAGCCATGACCTAATCGGTTAAGTAGGCAGTTTAATGGGTTAAGGGCAAGACAAAAGAACAGCAGTGTCAAAGAATCACCCTGGAATATCTGACTTTGAATTTTTATCCCTGGAATAATAATCTGTCCTTTATCATGTCTTAACTGCAAACTGGTTTTCCACTGTTTCATGGTCACCATAATATAATCTATCAGTGTAGGGCAAATCTTGTACATTTTTAGCACTCTCTTATCCAGGAATGTGGAATACTGTCAAATGCCTTTGTGCAGTCTATCTATGCCATACTTAGATTCTTCCCCTTTTTACAATTCTTCACTATGACTTTATTTAACAACAAATGTTCCTTTCTTTTGTTACCCTTTTGTTCTACTGCCATGATTGAGTTTTCTTCTAAATGACTATAAACTCTGTAGGCATCAGTTCCAGTATATAGTTTACAAGTCATCAGAAGGTAAGTTATTGGTCTATAGTTTTTAGGAAACCTTGCACATTTGCTCTTAATTAGAAGTATTGTTTTTCCTGTTCTCAACTAGGATGGTGTCTGTTTGAGGTGCACATAAAAATAGTTCTTACTCATGGCTAAATTTTCATGTAAAGATGTTAATACTTTTAGCCAGAAGTTAGGTACTACATCTGGGCCTGTGGTTTTCCATTTAGGAGCTTTTCTTAATTTTGTTTCAATCTCTCTGGCTGTTACTTCATCCCATTTCATATCCTGTACAATCAAACTTATTATTCTTTCTTTTACTTCTTCTATCCATTCAGCATTTTTGTTATGTTCCACAGGATCTTCATACATATTTCTCCAAAATGTATGTCTTTCTTTTTTTGGTGGTGTTTCAATTCCTTTTGCCTTATTTCCCATTTCTCTATAAGTTTTTTTGGGTCATCAATAAATCGCGTATTTTGTACTTTTCCTTTATACTTATCTGCATATCTTCTATGTTTTTCTACATGTCCTGACATTTTTAGTTTATTTGTGAGAGTGCACGATATATTCTGATCTGTTCTAATAATGTACATTGTTTTTATGACATCTATCTTTCTGAGTATTTTTTTCATCTGTTCCCTCTTCTATACTCTTCGAACAATGACACTTCTTAATTGCTTTATAGTTTTCTCTATTCAATACTTCCATGATGACATTTGATTTCTCCCTTTCCTTTCCTTCACTGCCCTGTGTTTTTGCCTCTTTTTTAATTTTTGGGTTTCTATACCATGATAGGAATGGACCCCATTCCTAGGTCAAAGTATGATTCAAGATCATGAAATTAGTATTGTTTCAATCTTTGAAGTTAGCCAGAAGTGCTCTTTGCAGCACCAGCAATGTGCCCAGTAATGACTCTTTCTGCAATTCGTACTGAGTCAACATGTATCAATAACATATCTAAGTATGATTGTAAATTCTGTTTTATAAGGCCTGATGCTCCTACTATAAGAACTGTCTGGGTATCCTTCTTCCACATTGCCCTCGTTTTAGCCTGCGAATCCTGGTATTTTACAACTTTGCGACTTTCTGTATGTAAGACACTGTAGTCACTGGCTGTAGCAATTTCAATGATCAGTGCTGTTTTTGTCTTCTTTTCATGAACTATTATATCTGGTTTTCTCACATCTTACTTTTTGAACCGTTGGTAATGGGTGATCCCATGTGATATAAACTTCATCCTTTCTATAATGCTTTGTGGCTCATGTTTCCAGTGTTTTTCAGCTGATTCAAAATTTTATTTGCACAATTCCCCAATGCAATAGTCTTGCTACATTATAGTATATAGCAACCAGCAACAAAATGCGCATATGTTTCCAATTCTGTAAAAAAATCTACATTTGTCTGTTTCTCCAACATGTTCAATGGACTTTGTAAACCAATGTATATGTAGTCCACTATCTTGGGCCACCAATATTAACCTTTAATCTTTTGGTTTAAATTTAACTCTTCTTAACCATTCCTGTGTCCTTAATAGGTTGAAACATGACCTGTCAGACCCACTAAAATCTCTGTTTAACCACAAACTCCAAACAGGCTACATTCCCAGGGAATGGAAAACTGCAACAGTCATCCCTCTACACAAACTGGAACCAACAGACTCGGGAAACTACAGACTCATAAATCTGAAGTCTGACAAGTCTTACTTGCAAGGCCATAGAAAGAACTGTTGTGGTCCTGATAGAAAAACGAAACAGGAAATCTTCAAACATCGAAGCCATCCTAGTTCAGTTTTATCAAGGGCAGCTCATGCCTACTAAACCTGGTAGAGTTCTCTGAGAAGGTCACAAGAGCCACTAATGAAGGCAAAATGGTGCATACTGCCTATCTTGACCTGGCAAAGGCATTTGACACAATACTTAATTTGGACATTAAAGACTCACAAATTTAAGCATAAATCCCTGTGTCACCCAATAGGTATCCAAATGGCCAACAGATAGGACACATGAAGTTAAGGAGGGGGACGCCACCTCCGCCAAGAGGCCTGTTAATAATGCTAATAAACAGTTTTACACAGTTTTGATTCACTAATTCTAATTTACATTGTTTTTGCTTTCTTGCAAGAGGCTTGTTACAGTGATGTTCCATACAGCTCTTTACTGGTACTTCCCCTGTTCGGAATATACTTCTCTGAAGTAAAGTCAAATGAAGAGGGCCTTTGGTTGACCAACTTTGCTGATGACTGCAAGCTGGGTACAATCAATGAATCCCCAAAAGAAGGAGATATCTAGATATCCTCCAGAAGGGTCTGATACAGACAAATAACTGGTGCCATAGCCATGGATTAAAACTCAATGCAAAAAAAATATAAATTTACCCTTTGGGAAGATGATCATCCATGCAAATTATAGCACTGATAACACTCTCCTAAGAGTAAACCCAGTGGTAAGAGACTTGGAACTCAGGTTGACAGTAACATGAACTTTTATCACCATGTGTTAATGGTGGTGAGAAAATCCTACATGGCTCAACTTAAAGGGAAGGGCATGGCATCCAGATCTAATGAAATCATAGTCCCACTATACTCAGCTTTCATAAGACCAATAATCGAGTACAAATCACCCAACAAAGTGTTTACAACAAACTACATGTTCAAATAAACTATTACTACGCAACACACAATCAAATTTCCATTGTGAAAGTGCGAGGCTGGTGTAGGAACTGGCACAAGCTGTGCCCATTGCCACGCCAACCTTTTGCAAATAAAACTCATTATTAAAAATAAACATATTATTATCAAGAATCAACTCCAAAAGGGAACAAATCAACTCACTCTTACCACTTGGAAAAACGTTCCTTCTCAATAAAACAGATGCAAGATTGTCTAAACCCCATTCATTAGGAATCACTGTAAACAACGAGGCAAATCAAGAGTCACGAAAAACAGATGCTCGTCTTTCCTGATAGTATGGGTTACAAAAAACAAAAAAAAAATCCTTCAAAAAGTTCTTAGTATCCCTAAGAATGGCATCCATGGTATCCACAACTGGGCGTAAACTTTTTTCCGCAATGATAGACAGAGGTTCCGTAGCCCAACCTTGACTTGAAACAATGGAACTCATAGCAGGGTGCTGGCTATCCTTGTGTACTTTAGGTAGCCCATACAAACAGGGTACATGGGGTGTTCAACAGTAAAATTTTTAAATAATTCCTCAGTGATATTCTTAGTCATGACCACGTCAAACAGAAAGAAAGCTAATCTCTCAATAATACCAGAAACTTGTGGTCTGGTCAAAGAAACAAAAATATATGAATCACTCAATAACAAATACATTTGTTCCAAATAGAGAGTCTTGTCTAGGACCACAACACCACCCTCTTTATCTGCTGGGTGGATTTCAATAGATGACATCTCCTTTAATTCATGTAGTGCATGTTGTTCACCAGAGGTTAAATTACAAAACAGTTTACCATGCTGTCCATTCAGTGCATACCAGATCTCCTTCTCACAAACCGCTACGAAAGTCTCTAAAACACGATGGATATTAGGAACAAAAGTGTTAGGTTTACGAAACCCAATCACATCATTACTGCATTCCGAAAGCTGGCATCTCAAAGAAACATTCCTGGCAAACAGTTTTAAATCAGTGACAACATCAGCTAAATCGGACTTCTACGCAGGAATAAAAGATAAACCTTTATTCAACAACTTACATTGATCTGAAGTTAAAGAAACTGAAAAATTTAACAGTAGCTCATTTGGGCTCTGCTGCAAGTAGTTACTTTCAGGGTGTTGTCCACTGGCCACTGTAACTGCCGTAATCACCTTTTCCTCGATCAGCTTCTCGATCTTTCTTTCCTGAAGTCTCTGACAATGGAAAGTGGCTCAGACAAGGAAAAAGAATTCTGCTCAGTGGATGTAGTCTTCAACTTGACAGATGTATTAGCAGCCATCATGCTTGTAGTAGGCAGTTCCTGTTCTAAGGTTCCTATATCAACTCTTGATGCAGCATTCACATTTAAAGGGACAGTGTCATTAGTCTCAGAATCATTAGTTGTACTCACATGCCCATCTTGTTTCAGCCAAGAAAAGACATGTCCTTTATTAAAGTCATTTAGATCACACTGTAATTTCTTCATTTTAAGTACGTGCAACCTCCTATCATAGGACAACACATTCTCACAGAGTACTTCAGTCTCATCACCAATCACATCTGATGTATAATTCTTATTAATAAAAATATGTAAAGATTTAATGTCTCTCAGAACTAAGCTTTTGCACTCCATCACCTCTTTTTTTGAAATTTAGTTATGTTTACTCCAGTGAGTGAATTGATCTTTTAGATGTGACTGTTACTTGGGATTTGATTGGGAATTTTAGGACTGAGGTGTTTAAAAAGCTAAAAAACTAAGCTAAGCTGTCTCCACCCAAGACTGGAACAGACAGTCAAGAGGAGAAGGTTAACACTTGCACCACAACTCCAGCCACACATAAAACTACTAAACCAGCACTGGCAAAAAATACACATAAATACACAAAAATCATACTCGGAAGCACTAAATAAAAACCTGCAAAAGTATCAGAGACCTCCAAAGCAGACACCCAAACAACCTGCACCTCCCGTCACAAACCAGACAACACATAAAACACAAAATCAGTGGGCCGCACAATCACAGGCCTTAAGGCAAAATAACGGGTCTACTTCACGTTGTCGAAGGCCAACAATATTGAAGCGGATATTGTCGGCACCAGATTAGTGAAAGCAAAAAAACATTGAACGTTTAAAGGGAAATCTCCGTAAGGGGAGATTTCCGTTTAGTTCAATGTAGTGCTGTCTCGGAGTTGGTATATTTAAGTAGGGGAGGTGTGGTGGGCACAGCCCCCCACATGAGGGGTGCAGGGGGCTTGCCCTCCTGCTTGCAAAGGTAAGTTTTTATTTATTTTTGTTTTTAGGCTTTTTTTTTTTATCTTTTGATGTTTCAGAATTCGATGATATGGTGTCAACCATATCAGATTCGATATTCTGAAACTTCGATAAGATAATATAGACACGAAATAACATACCTAACACAAAAGTAACAGGTGACACTATAGTCAGGCACACTGATGTCCCACTCACTAGGCTGGACAAGCAGAAGGTTACTGTTAGCTGCCTGTCAGGAGCCAGAATCCGCCACATAACACAAGCACTCAGGTCACTCCAGAACAAGTACAAATATGACTCTGTCATTGTTCATGTTGGTGTGAATGACCTGAGACGTACCTCCCTTGACTACATGAAAAAAGACATGGAAGAGCTCTCTGATCATGTAGCCCAGGCTGGTATGATCCTGACCCTGAGTAGCATCCTGCCCTCACCAACAATGATACCTACGTATAAAGAGAAAATGATCAATTTCAACAATTGGCTAAGCTTCTGGTGTCATTCAAAGGGGATCCAGTGTCTGTCCGCCTGGGACGACATGCTCGACAAGCCACGTTGCTTCACAAGAGACTTGCACCTGTCACCCCTACGCTTTCGAATATTGGCCAAGGCTCTTGCTGCCCCCATAGTGCCTTTTTTTAGGCAAGGTTCAAAAGTGAAACCCACCTCTGTAAACAGCTCAATTAAAAAAATGAGGGTTATGCTACTCAATGCCAGGAGTTTAAATCTCAAAATGCACATGCTCGAAGCACTCCTCAGTATGGAGAACGTCAACATCTGTGCAGTAACTTAAACCTGGTTCAAGGCTCCAGAGAGCACCCCAGCACTACTGGGCTACAACTCGTACCACACGTTTCGACCACTGAACATGGAACGAAACACAAAAGGAGGGGGTGTATCCATATTCATCAAGGATACCTACACCTCCAGGTTAGTGGCGCAGAATGATACCTCTGAGATCATCCATGTGAAACTAATATCGGGCAAATCTGCAATGCAAATTGTGGCCTGCTACAGATCACCCTCCATGACCCAGGACCACCACTCCACCTTTCTGGAGACACTGGAAAACATAAAGGTCCTACTGAACACCCTGATATTGGGCGATTTCAATTACCCTACCACTAATAGGGAAAACTACTTGAGTACAAACTCCCAGGTCCAGCGCTTCCTGGAATTCATCAACTCAAATGTCCTGGTAAACTCCCCTACCAGAGGTGAAAACATACTGGACCTGGTCATCACAAACATGGGCGACAGGTTTTCCACACCAGAGGTCAACCCGTCCCTGGTTAGATCAGACCATAAACTAATCACTATGGATGTCCACACTCCACCACCACCCACAACTAAGGAAACCACAGTAAAAACTTTTCTAAAGCAAACTTCACCTTACTTAAGACAGAGGCGTTAAGTTTCACAGCCCCCACGCTAAAGGATAACGCTGCCCAAGATGAAGAAACCTTTACAAATGCATTCTATGAGCACCTACAAGTATGCATGGATCGTGCCATCCCTAGCAAAACCAAGACTCACTCCTCTAAGAGAAGGAAACCAGTCTAGTGGAATCCTACCATAAACAGGCTATACAATAGCAGGAGGAAACTAGTTTAGAAAAAAAGCAAATCCCAAGAAGGAAAGACATCCCTGATCAGTATCAGTAAGAAACTAAGGTCCCTCATAAAATCATCCAAGGCTAACTTCGAAAGAAAAATAACCAAGGATTCAAAACATAACCACAAAACCTTCTTTAGCTATGTTAAGAATCTAAGTGGCAACTTGCAGATATGCACTGAACTAGTGTAAAATAGCACAAAATATACTGAACCTACTGATATTGCCAACATACTGGCAGATAGATTCAGTGCAAACTTCACCTCCCTTTCATCCCCAAAAGGGCCCACAACAATACCGGAAAAGTGTAGTGTCCCAGAAGTCACAGACGCGCAGGTGAAAATAGCCCTTTCAAAAGCCAAAAACACAGCATCAGTGGGGCCCAATGGTGTCCAAGGCTGGGTCTTGCATGAACTACAGAACGAACTAACCCCCCCACCTAAACACGCTGTTCAACCTCAGCCTCTCCACAAGCTATGTGCCCACAGAATGGCACACAGCAACCGTTATTCCACTCCACAAAGGAGGGGCCACAACTGATCCTGGTAACTACCGCCCGATAAGCCTGACTAGCCTGGTCTGCAAAGCTATGGAGCGCATCATCATGGAACTCATTAACAAAGACATTGGGAATCTCCAAACACTTGACCCGACCCAGTTCAGCTTTGTTAGGGGCAGATCATGCCTACTAAACCTGGTTGACTTCTTTGAGACAGTCACCAAGGCCACAGACGAGGGAAAGGTTGTTCACACAGCCTACCTTGACCTCGCCAAGGCTTTCAACACCATTCCCCACTCAGGTATTACAGAAAAACTCACCAGCCTGAACATAAACCCCCCTACATCACGAGATGGGTTGCCAAATGGTTTACAGACAGAACTCGCACAGTAAGAATATCAGGCTCCAGGTCCGACTCTAAACCAGTCACAAGTGGTGTCCTGCAAGGCTCGGTCCTGGGACCCCTACTGTTCGGCATATACTTCTCAGAAGTACAGGCAAAAACAGGAGGACTATGGCTAACCAAGTTCGGCAATGAATGCAAACTGGGAGCCATAATTGACTCTCCGGCTGACACGGACATCCTCCAAAAGGGCCTTACCGAGACGGACACCTGGTGTCAAAGTCATGTCCTCAAGCTAAATGCCAAAAAATGCATAGTTATCTCATTTTGGAAAAACAAGACACCCACGAATTACCACATAGGTGGCAGCCCCTTAATACAAAAGGGGTAATAAGAGATCTGGGGACTCAGGTAGATAGTAATCTCTCTTTTGACAATCATATTGCCAAAGTAGTTAGGAAATCCTTCTATGTGGCCCATCTAATTATGAAAGGGTTTGCATCTAGAAATAAAGAGGTTATAGTGCCCTTCTACTCGTCACTCATCAGACCCATCATAGAGTACAATGCCCCATTTGGGATGTACCTCACAAGACACTTCCAACAGCTGGAGAGACCACAAAAGTACCTCACCAAGAGGATTAATAGCCTAAAACATATGTCCTATGCAGCCCGACTGAAAAAACTCTGGCTGTACTCAGTAGCATATCGCTTACTCAGAGGTGATCTCTGCCTGACTTACAAAGCCATGTTCAGCTCAGAATTGATGGACATGCTCCACCTGAAGAAATCCAAGTCACTGCGAACCATGCACACTACTGAGCTAAACGTCGCCACAATAAATACAACATGTTGGAGGGACAGATTCCTGTCACAGAGACTCTCCATGCTTTGGAACAAAATTCCAAATTACATTAGGCAGAGCTGCTCACTAACACTCTTCCAGAGAAACCTTGACGAGTGGATGGGTAACAGAAAATACACCCCTGGGATCACTTCATTGGCTCTGCTTGACAGAGGATCAGTTAATTAATCAATGGGGCGGCGATAGCCGACACACTCTGGCTAGGCTTATAAATGCCCTCGGGCAGACAGCCTAGTACTTACCTATGAACCTAAGAAGTGCTTCTTCACTAGGCTTAAAGTAATCTGCAAGAAGGTGCATGTAATTAAAATCAACTTGTAGGTTCAATTCTTGCCAATGTTTCAATAATATAGGGTGAGTCTCACCGTAATTCGGCATTTTAAGGATCCGCAAACCTCTGGGAATCACTTTATGATGAAGTGCTGCTTCTAGGTAGAGTCTCTGCCACTTGGAGAATAATGTTTACAAATTTAAATGGACAAGTGTCTAAAATGCAGCAAAAAATAGCTTGTACCTCAACACTCTCCATACAAACACTGCCCATAGTCTCAAAAGACCAACTAAACATTGGGTTCACATCCATATGTAAAGTCGTCCAAAACGATCAGTGTGGAACAAATTAACTGAACCAGGGTTATAATCTAACTCCAGAATCATACCTTCCGCCATGTCCAGCCAAAATAGACAAAAATAAGAATCCAGAGAAGAAAAAAGTCCAACAGGCTGGTAAAGACCACTCTAACAACAATGTACTTGAAATTATATCAAGAAGACTAATGTTAATGTGGGCGTGCCTTCAGCATTGGTTTAAGAGAAACTTTCTCATTAATATCTGAGTGTTTATCTGCATTTAGAGAGATAATCCACTCCTGTTACCTCATTTCAGTAAAATTCTTAAAATCCCTACCTCTTATGTTAGAACTAAGTAACTATAGAGCCATGACTTTAAATGTATGTCCCTGCCCCATATCAGAAACATACTGTGCAAATGCATTACCTAGTTTCTTATTCTTAATATCATTCATATGCTCTAAAATTCTATCTTTAAAAGCCTGTTCATTTTACTACATAGAATACAAAACACTACACAAAAAAAAACATGTATGAGTCTACGTTGTACAATCAGCATATAAGGATGTCTCTATTACAAAACCTTGTGTATGATGCATAAAAGTGCACCCTGTATAGACAAACTTGCAAGCCTTACATCTCCTGCAGATAAAGGTACCTGAATGCTGGGATAATGGTGAAATGAAGGAAAAGAATTGGATTATCTATCTAAATGCAGATAAACACCCAGGTATTAATGAGAGAGTTTCTCATAAACCAGTGCTGAAGGCACACCCATTCCAACATTACTCTTCAGCACATACTGTATTTTCACTCTTTTCAGGTAATTTTACTTCAAAGCAAATGAATGGTTGCCTTGACTGTTAAATTTGTTCAGGTGTAGCACTGTTTAATAGGTCTGAAGAAGCAGTCTGAGAACCATGAAAGCGCTTACCTTGTATTTTTGGTTGCTTTGTTTTTTTTTTCTTTTTATTAAAAGTTTTGGTTTTATTTGAGCCATGGTGATCGCTCTTTCTTTTTCATATAATTTCATGTAAATAACATGTACTATGCAGACGACCTCAAAGCCCTGTCCCTCTTCACAGTCTCCTACAGAGTAATGAGGGGATTTCTATGCCTAACATACAAGGCGTTTGCATATACAGCCCTGACTGCTCTGCTACACATTCTCAAAATAAACAGAAGCAGAAATACCTGATCTAAGTGTTTAAACCATTGTCTGTAACAAAGAAAATAGGTTGGGAGGGACAGGTATGTGTCTTAGAGATTAGCCCTTCTTTGTAACAGGCACCTCATTCATGTGAAGCAAACATCTTCCCTAAGTCTATTCAAGCACAATGCCTATTCAAACACAATTTGAACCAATGGATGGGTAACTACAAATTCACCCATGGCTTATCACCTGTGTCAATTACGGAAAGGGGCAGCTTTTAGATGCCATAAGGTACAGGCACATACCAAAAAATTCTAGTCTGCTGGCAATAATAAATGGGAACATTGCAGCATGAATGGCTAGGCCTAAAAAGGCTCTAGGGCCGTTAGCTTAGTAACCTCTTATGATCCTATGAGTACTTAAAGGAAAAAAATCCAGACTGTTCACTGGAAGGCCTCAAAGTAATACTAAATCACACATACTTTGACTACATAATGTGAAGACAGGATTTACTAAAGAAGACAATGATACAAGGCAAAAGAAGAAGGTGGCAGAGGTTAAGGTGAATGGATACTATTACTTAAGTAATGAACGTAAATTTGCAAGAAGCAGTTCCTGACAAACAGACTTGGTGTGGTAAAGACTATGAGGTCACAAAGTCGACTAAATAAGAGTTTAAAAAAAAAAAAATATATATATATATATATATATATATATATATATATATATATATATTTACACACACACACACACACACACACACACACACATGACTCAATTTCCAGGCAACATCTGGCTTCAATAGCTTTCTCAGAAGGAACGTTTTCACGTGCATACAACCTTTGTAGGATACTGCTTTGTTTCTGGAGACACCAATAATGATCGATCATCTTCCGCTTTTGGCATCTGTGCAGCTCTCTGCCTTTTTCTGTATCAGGCTTTAGACATTTTGATACAAGAATATGACCCATGCTATGCAGACTTCCCAGTTTTGCTGTACAATTACTGTGACTTAAACTAAAACTGTTTTAATCTGTTTAGCAACCATATGTCTTCTGTCATGCTCTTATGCCTAATAGGTTCATAGGTTTATACTAGGCTATCTGCCCTAAGGCATTTATAAGCCTAGCCCAAATTTACCCCTTATATGAAAAATACTGTGCCCATTAGTTTGTTGTGCCTCTGTCCAGCAGTGACACAGAGATGATTCCCGGGGTAAACCTACGATCTCCCATCCACAGGTCTAGATTTCTCTTGAACAGAGTCAGCGAGGTGCTCTGCCTCACATGGACCGGGATTTTATTCCACAGCATAGGGAGTCTCTGAGTGATAAATCTATCCCTCCAGCATGTCCTATTTATATCCGTGCTAAGGTTTAAGTCGCTTGCTCTAGTGGTTTTGGTGGATTTGGATTTTTGAGGTGAAGCATGTCCAGTAATTCCGTGTTGGACATGGCCTTGTATGTCAGGCACATGTCACCTCTGAGCAGGCGGTATGCGACTGAGTAGAGCTGGAGTTTCTTCAATCTGGCAGCATATGACAGATTTTGGAGTCCCTTTATCCTTTTGGTGAGGAACTTTTGGGGTCTCTCCAATTGCTGCAGATGTCGGGTGAGATACATCCCGAATGGGGCATTGTACTCGATCATTGGTCTGATAAGTGAAGAGTACAGGGGAACAATGACCTCACTAGATCTGGATGTGAATCCTTCATGATCAGGTGGGCAATGTAGAAGGTCTTTCTAACCACTTTAGCAATGTGAGTGTCAAAGAAAGGCCACTGTCAACCTGGGTCCCCAGGTCCCTGATAACCTCTTCTGTGCTTAGTGGATTGCCACCTATATGGTAGCTTGGGGTTACCTTGTTTTTCCCGAAGGGTATGACTATACATTTTTGGTGTTTAACTTCAGGCCATGGCTCTGGCACCAGCTATCTGTTTCCGTGAGTCCCTTCTGAAGGATATCCGTGTCCGATGCACTTTCCACTATGGCCCAGTTTGCAGTCGTCTGCAAACTTTGTCAGCCAAAGTCCTCCCATGCTGGCCTGTACTTCTGAGAAGTAGATGCCAAACAATAGGGGCCAAGTACCGAGCCCTGTGGGACACCACTTGTGACCGGCTTGGAGTCTGACACAGCGCCAGCAACTCTAACCCTGTGGGTTCTGTCCTTAAGCCAGTTTGCAACCCATCTTGTGACATATGGGTTTACATTTAAGCTGGTAAGTTTTTCTACAATACCAGTGGGGTATTGTGGCCTTTGCAAGGTCAAGGTAGGCTGTATGGACTGCCTTTCCCTCATCAATGGCCTTGGTGACTGTTTCGAAGAAGTCGACCAAGTTCAAAAGGCATGATCTTCCCTTGACAAAGCCAAACTGGGTCGGGTCCAATGTCTGCAAGTCCCCTATATCTTTGTTTATGAGCTCCATTATGATCCTCTCCATAGCTTTGCAGACTAGACTTGTTAAGCTTATGGGACGGCAATTACCAGGGTCCGTAGAGGCGCCGCCTTTGTGGAGTGGGACCACAGTTGCGGTACGCCTTGGGCACGTATCCTGTGGTAAGGCTGAGATTAAACAGCTGCCTTATGTGCGGGGTTAATTCCTCATTTAGCTCGTGTAGCACACAGCCGGGGACACCATCCGGTCCCATTGATGCTGTGTTTTTAGCTTTAGAGAGAGCAGCTTTCACCTGCGCATTTGAGATGTCCGGGAGGCTACACTCGGCTGGGATAGTTATCTCTCCTTTAGGGGAGAGGGGGTGAAGTTTGCACTGAACCTGTCTGCCAGTATGTTGGCAATGTCTGTGGGTTCAGTGATTTTTGTATCATTTTGGACTAATTCTGAGCATATCTGGGAGTTTCCACCCAGGTTCCTAACATAGCTGAAAACGGCCTTATGATTGTCCTTTGAATACATGGCAATTTCTCTCAAAATTGGCCTTAGTTGATTTTATGAGTGCTCGTAATTTTTTACTAATAATGATCAGGGGTGACTTCCCTTTTATGGATTTTGTTCTATCATGTAATAGCTTTCTCCTCTTATTGTAAAGTTTGTTAATGGCTGGGGTCCACCAGACTGGACGTTTGCCCTTTGTGGAAAGAGTCTTGGTTTTATTTGGGATTGCCTGATCCATGCAGTCCTGGAGGTGTTCATAGAAGGCATTTGTAAGGGCTTCCGCAGCTTGGGTTGTGGTTTCCTCTGGCTCAGGGGCCTTGAAGGATACCACACCAGTCTTGAGTAGTGTGAAGTTTGCTTTAGAGAAGTTCTTCACTATGGTCTTTTTGTTTGGGGTGGGGGGGATGTGGATTTCCAGTGAGATTAGTTTATGATCAGATCTCACCAATGAGGGATATACGTCCGGTGTGGAGCATTTTGTCCCCATGTTTGTGACAATGAGATCTAGTATATTTTCTCCTCTCGTGGGAACAGTGACTAGCTGTTCCATGGCATTTGAATTTATGAACTCCAGGAACCGTTGGGCTAGAAAGTTAGGGCTTGAGTAATGTTCCCAGTCTATATTCGGGTAGTTGAAGTCACCCAATATGATGGTGTTTGGAGATACATTTATACCCTCCAGTGTCTTCAGGAAGGCTGTGTGGGGTTCCTGAGTTTGAGAGGGTGGCCTGTAGCATGCTACAATTTGTAGAGCAGTTTTGCCTATGGTTAGTTGCACCTGGATGGTTTCCGAGCTTCGTGCATTGCCACCAACCTGGAGGTGTGGGTATCCTTTATGAATATGGATACACCCTCCTTTTGTGGTGTGGTCCGGGTTTTGGGGCGGAACGCATGATATGAGGTAAAACCTAATAGTGCCGGGTGCTCTCAGGAGCCTTGAACCAGGTTTCAGTTACAGCACAGACATCGATGTTCTCCATACTGAGAAGGGCCTCGAGTCGTGCATTTTGAGATTTAGACTTCTGGCATTGAGCAGCATTACCCTCAGTTTCTTCCCATTTTGTTTTCTAGGGTGGTAGGTTTAGAATTTGAGCCTTGCCTAAAAAGGCACTATAGGGGTGGCAAGAGCCTTAGCCAATATCCGAATCCCAGGGGTGACAGGTGCAAGCCGTCCCTGAAGCAGCGTGGCTTGTCAAGCATGTCATTGCAGGCAGACAGACACTGGATCCCCTTTGAATGACACCAGACATTAAGCCAATTGTTAAAGCTGATCATCTTGTCTCTATATTGTGGCATCATTCTTGGTGAAGGAAGGATACTGCTCAGGGTTAGGGTCATACCTGCCTGGGCTACATAATCAGAGAGCTCCTCTATGTCTCTTTTCATGTAGTCCAGGGAGGTACGTCTCAGGTCGTTCACACCAGCATGGACAATGACTGTGTCATATTTGTACTTGCCGTGGAGTGACCAGTGCTTGTGTTATGTGGCGGATTCTAGCGCCCGATAGGCAGCTTACTGTGACCCTCTCCTTGTTCAGCCTGGTGAGTGGGGCGTCAGTGTGTCTGACTATGGAGTCACCTATGACAAGTATGTTTGATGTTGTATTTGGCCTTAAGGGCTGTGACTGCATTGCACACTGCTTTTGTGGTTTATGTGTTGCTTGTGGGGTGTCTTGAGGTAGCAGTTGTTTGGGTGTCTGCTTTGGAGGCCTCTGCTGTTTAGGTAAATTTTACTCAGAGCCTCCGAGTATGTCTTTGTGTGTTTATGTGTTTGATTCAGTGGAGTGGTAGCATTATGTGAGGCTGGTTTTGTGGTGTGTGTAGTTGCCTTCTCCTCCTGTCTGGTCTTGCCAGTCCTGAGTTGAGAGAGCTCAGCCTCCAGTTTGGCTAAATAGCTGCATCTCTCAAGTATTTGTGTTATGTGGGAGCAGGAGAGGGTTGTCTGTGTGCATGAGGCAGTTATAACATTGCCTCAAGGTTCGCAGATTCACCGGCTGGACGGAGAGGAGATTGACAACTGACCTTTGGACATGCTAGAATAATATTGGGAAATCCTTAATTGAAAACAAGGGCCAGTGGGGTGTGAGGGTGTAGTGCTTTTAATTTTTAGTGCTGACTTATATAATTGCTTTAGTGAGCAAGTGCCAGGTAACTTGAGTGCAATGTGTTACAAGTAACTAAATGCAAAAACGACAAACAGTAACTTTCTTTCAAGTGAAACAAGGAAATAAGTACAGTAAGCAATGCAGATATCACTAGTGATCCACAGAAGCGCTGAGAAGTTGCGTATTAGGTGGAATTAGCTTCCAGGGAAATAACAAGCAAACAAACAACAAGCATATAAACAAAGCTAGATTCAGCAGGCCTGGATTTAGTCTATGCTAGAGCAAACAAGGTGAACCAATTTCAGTAAGATACAGTTCAAATATTCAGGCACTATAAACCTTCAACCAGAAATTCCCAGCTCAGAAGGGCAGAGTCCAGCATCTTCTCCCACAAGAGTGCAGACCACGAACCTTCTTAATGTAAAATAACTGGCCTGAAGCCCAAGTGCCTAAACCAGAACTAATACACTTGGACACTGGGCTCTCAATCAGCAGTTCCCAACTTAGAAGGATGAAAGCTACCTGTCCTGCCACCACAGTGCTTGCCACAAACCTTCCTAATGTAAAACAACTGGTCTGAAGCCCAAGTGCTTAATCCAAAAGACTTGAATGATAGCTACACTTTAATCAAGTTACAACCAAGCAGTAATAAATACCATTGAATACTTTAGAGAATGTCTGGATTAGTGCTCAAGTTACACAAACAAAGCTAGATCCAGCAGGCCCGAATCCAGTCTATGCCACAGCAAACAAGGCGCACCAACTTCAGTAAGAAACAGTTCAGATATGCATGCACTATAAGCCTTTAACCAGAAATTCCCAGCTCAGAAGGGCAGAGTCCAGCCTCCTCTCCACAAGAGTGCAGACCACGAATAAAATAACTGGCTTGAAAGCCCAAGTGCTTAAACCAGAATTAATACACTTTTAGAATAACAGACACTGAGCCCTCAATCTCATGCTTAATCTCACATTAATATATTACTAACTGTATTTACAGTATTTCAATAATCTCTTTAGCAGTTCTTCAGACCTCTTTATAACACCTCTTGAAATGACAAGAGAAAGAGTAAGGAATATTTCTTAACTGCATACTAAAGGTACATAATTTGGAGCCTTCTTCCTCTTTTTGCCAGTAACCTTGTTATGCATCTAGTACAGGAAATAACTTAGCATATGGCATTGCTTCAACCCTTTCTTCAACTGTGAGCAGGGTGTAATTATGTCTTTTAATCACTTTATTCAGATCTGCAGGATTAATACAAATGTGAATCCTGTTTTGGTTTACACCAGTGACCAAACTATTTACCAATTTATGTTGACAGTGACTGCTACTTATTGACACTAAACTATTTTATTTGCTTTACCCCTAGTTCTACTCCTGAGAGACTACAGTGTTTTCCTTAGGGCATGTATCAACCTGCAAATCATCAAGATTTGTTTGCGTAAACATATTCTCCTGATAAACTTCTTAAACTTGTAAATAAATCAGCATAATCAAGGATGACATCACCGCTATGGCTGTGTACAACACTCAGGATGTCTGTGTTAAACTGGAATTGCTCCTGAATATATACAAGAATACATTTTCTCTTTGGTTTCACAATGCTAACTTGTTTTACCAATCTTTCACTACTCCTAGTTTTCATTACCCAAAAAGTCTAGAGTATTAGGTGAGCCAGCTCTTTCAACTGCTACAATTTAAAAAAAAGTATCTTTTAATTCTTATTTATGCATTCATATGGCAACAGTTTTTGAACATACAGCTTTTCCTGGTGATTTGAATATGTTAATGAGCACACAGATCCATTGTAATTGCATTTAAAACCCAAAGCTTCAACAGTATCTCCAGAAATAATGGTGCACACTGCACCTGTGTCTAGTTTAATTTTTTGTGTGTGTATTGATTCTTAGTAATTTTTGCCAAGTGTATGGTGGTTGCAGAAGGAGCATTTTTTCACAGTAAGTTGTACTTTTGTATTTCTAAATACAGAAACCCTTGAACACAAATACATTTCATCAATCCTGCAGTTGTTTTATCACCCTGAGACCATGTGGCATATGGATGTTTGTTAAGATGGTGAGAAAACAGAGACACTGACAAGATGGTGAAAAGTGACCATATGGATGAAGGACTGTCCTCCATGATGTCTTTAATGAGAAAAACCCCCACTGAAGATGAATCCCATATCATGCAGCTTTCTGAAGCTACCATCATTAGCATTTAAAGGTATGTGCTAGATGTCGCTCAAACAGTGACGGAACTACTGTAACTCATACATTAGCTGGTGCAGTTTGGACAGCAAATCACTGCATGGGTGAAATCCAGTCATCAGAAATGCAGTGGCTCAACAGCTGATTATCAGTTTGAAGATGCAAGAGATAAAGCTGCTTATAAGGGGGGGGGCGCGCAGGGGGCTTTGACTCCTGAAAAAAAAATAATTTAGAACAATGTGTGTGAATGCAGGTTCAGACTCATCCACAAATGTATCCACAGTCCCATCTTTTGCACTGGCACCTTAAACTCCCGGAGACTGCAAAAGTCAAATTTCCAAATTATAGAGAGATGGTCATCTTATTTTTAATTCAACATGGGTTTCTATTTCTAAGCCTCAGACAGTAGGGATTCTTTTCCTGCTTTCTTTAACAGTGAACAGACAGAGTTACTGGAAATGATCTCAATAGCCTCTCTAAAATGTTCAGTCTACTGGATCACAAAACACTACCTTTTCAATAAGCTTTTTACCTTGCACTATTTCAGAATTTAAATGAACTACTTAATCCACAAACATCTCCATTTTCACTCTGTTAACTAAGTAAATACAGTGCCATGTAGCTTTTCTGTTTTTCATCTCAGACTACTGACTAACCACTGAGCACCACACCCTGACTGCTCAAGTGACCCATTTTTGGGAGTTAGAGCCATCATTCATGAGTAAGAAGGGTCCCCAACCTAACTCACAGGAAGTGGCTGCAATTTTCTGAACTGCTGTTGCTCACACAGGGTCCATTGTGCAATCAAATATGCCACTGCATTGCTGTTCTGGCTGAAAAGGAGCTGCTACAGCAAATGTGGACATTCATCTACACATTTGCAGCTGTCAGCCAAGAAGTGAATTGCACCACTTCTGTCCCCGAGAATGGGTGAGCCAGCAGTGGCAGCTAACTCCCATCCTTCCTTTCATGGCTCCAATAAACTCCATGCCACTAACAGAACATGAGTTGTCTGGGTCACAGTCGGGGCTTTTATACTTCTACTCCACGTGGTTAGACTGGGATACAATTGTTAATGACCAAAATACATTTGATCTAGATATTGTCAAAGAGTTCTATATTATTAATTCCTGCATTTAAGAAAATATAGCAGTATGACATCTATAAGCAGTAAATTCAACAAAAAATCCCTTTGGCAGAACCACAAGATTAATAAGATGCACAGCAAAGAAGTTCAACTTTTAAAACTATCCTAGTCAGAAAAATAATCCAGACTTACTCAAATTCTCCAGCTCTAACCAAAAGGTCTTATTGACCTTAGAGGATGAAAGCAATAATAATGTATTATTTTTAAACTCAAGGTTTATTCCAGTTTTACAAACCAGCAACTAAAAGCATAATAATGAAACCATAAAACTGACAAGGATTACAAGATGTACAAGCCTTGTGTAACAATTTAACCATTTAAACTAGATACAGAATTGGATAATGCTGGAATGAATACAAATTACGTCTTCATAGGTGTGTACTAGGCTAATGGCCCTAGAGCCTTTATAAGTCTAGCCCATAGAAGTGCCCTGGCATCGTGCCACCCAATGTTATTTCCCAGTGCCTCTATCAAGTACAGCCACTGGAGTGATCTCCGGGGGAACTTTCTATTACCCATCCACTCATCAAGATTTCTCTTGAAGAGGGACAACGAGGTGCTCTGTTTGACATGTATGGGAAGTCTATTCCAGAGCATGGGCAGTCTCTGGGTAAGGAACCTGTCCCTCTAGCATGTTCTGTTCACTGTTGCAATGAGGTTGAGGTCTCTGGAGCATGTGGTGTGGAGGGATTGGGATTTCTTTAGATGTAGCATTTCTAACAGAGCTGGGTCAGACATGGCTTTGTAAGTCAACCAAAGATCGCCTCTAAGTAGGCGATATGAGACAGAGAATAGCTGGAGTCGTTTGAGTCTGTCTGTGTAGGACATGTGTTTAATGCCTAGGATCCTCTTTGTAAGGTACTTCTGTGGCCTCTCCAGCTGTTGCAGGAGTCTAGTGAGGTACATGCCAAATGGGGCATTATACTCAATGATTGGTCTAATGAGGGAAGAGTACAGAGAGATGATGACCTCTTTCTTCCTAGATGCAAAACCCTTGGTAATGAGATGTGCCACATAAAAAGGACTTTCTGACCACAGTGGCAATGTGGTGGTCGAAGGAGACATTGCTGTCAACCAGCATCCCCAGATCTCTTATAACGCCTTCAGTCTTCAGTGGGCTCCCGTCGATGTGGTAATTAGTTGGAACTGAGTTTTTACCAAAGGGGATGACACATTTTTTGGTATTAAGCTTAAGGCCATGGTTTTGACACCAGTCATTGGTCTCAGTGAGGCCTTTCTATAGGATGTCTACATCACTTGGGGAATTGGCTACCAGCTTGCAGTTGTCTGCGAACTTGGTCAGCCGGAGTCCCTTTGTTTTGGCCTGGATTTCTGAGAAGTAGATGCCGAACAGGACAGGACCCAGGACCGATCCCTGTGGGACTCCACTCGTGACTGGTCGGCAGTCTGACTTGGAGTGTACTACTTTCACACTATGTGTTCTGTGAGCCAATTTGCAACCCACCTAGTGATACAGGGGTCGATGCCTAGTTTGGTGAGTTTATCAATAATTCCTGAGTGAGGAATGGTATCATAGGCCTTGGCCTGATCGAGGTAGGCTGTATGCACTGCCTTACCCTCATCCACAGCACTGGTGACTGACTCAAAAAAGTCAACCAGGTTGAGCAGGCATGATCTCCCTTTCACAAAACCGAATTGCGTGGGGTCTAGAGTCTGGAGATTCCCTGCATCTTTGTTAATCAGGTCCATGATGACGTGCTCCATAGCTTTACATATCAGACTCATCAGGCTAATGGGGTGATAATTCCCAGGGTCTGTAGTTGCTCCCCCTTTATGGAGAGGGATGACTGTAATAGTGCACCATTCGGTGGGGACAAAGCCTGAGGTGAGGCTGTGACTGAACAGGGCACACAGATGTGGTGCCACTTTGCTTTGCAGTTCATGTAGAACACATTCAGGGATATTATCGGGTCCCATAAAACTGTATTCTTGGCCTTAGACATCATCGTCTTCTTTCGGCTGTTCCCATTAGGGGTCGCCACAGCAGATAACCTGTTTCCATTTCTTCCTGTCCTCTGCATCTTGCTCTGTCACAGCAACCACCTGCATGTTCTCTCTCACCACATCCATAAACCTTATCTTAGGTCTTCCTCTTTTCCTGTTACCTGGTAGCTTCATCCTTAGCATCTTTTTCCCAATATACTCGGCATCCCTCCTCAGCACATGTCCAAACCAATCTAATCGTGCCTCTCTGGCTTTGCCTCCAAACCTTCCAACCTGGGCTGACCCTCTAATATACTTATTCCTAATTCTGTCCACCCTCGTCACACCTAGTGCAAATCTTAACATCTTTAATTCTGCCACATCCAGCTCAAACTCCTGCCTTTTTGTCAGTGCCACTGTCTCCAACCCATATAACATAGCTGGTCTCACTACCCTCTTGTAGACCTTCCCTTTCACTCTTACAGGTACTCATCTGTCACAAATCACTCCTAACACTCTTCTCCACCCACTCCATCCTGCCTGTACTCTCTTCTTCACCTCTCTTCCACACTTACCGTTACTCTGAACTATTGATCCCAAGTATTTAAACTCATCCAACTTCGCCACCTCTACTCCTTGCATCCTCACCATTCCTCTACCCTCCCTCTCATTCACACACATATATTCTGTCTTAGTCCTGCTGACCTTCATTCCTCTTCTCTCTAGAGCATATCTCCATCGTTCCAGGGTCTCTTCCACCTGTTCCCTACTCTCACTACAGATTACAATGTCATCTGCAAACATCATAGTCCACGGGGACTCCTGTCTGTTCTCATCTGTCAACCTGTCCATCACCACTGCAAATAAGAAAGGGCTCAGAGCTGATCCTTGATGTAACCCCACCTCCACCTTAAACACATCCGTCACTCCCACCGCAGACTTCACCGCTGTCACACTACCCTCGTACATATCCTGTACCAATCTTACATACTTTTCTGACACTCCTGACTTCCTCATACAATACCACAACTCCTCTCTAGGCACCCTGTCATATGCTTTCTCTAAGTCTACAAAAACACAATGCAACTCCTTCCGACATTCTCTGTACTTCTCCATCACCACTCTCAGAGCAAAGATCGCATCTGTAGTGCTCTTTCCTGGCATGAAACCATACTGCTGATCACTAATCATCACGTCCCTTCTTAACCTTGCTTCCACTACTCTTTCCCATAACTTCATGCTGTGACTGATCAATTTTATCCCTCTGTAGTTACTAGAGCTCTGCACATCACCCTTATTCTTAAAAATCGGTACCAAAACACTTTTTCTCCATTCCTCAGGCATCCTCTCACTTTCCAAGATTTCATTAAACAATCTGGTTAAAAACTCCACTGCCATTTCACCTAAACACCTCCATGCTTCCACAGGTATGTCATCTGGGCCAACAGCCTTTCTATTCTTCATTCTCTTCATAGCTATCCTTACTTCCTCCTTGCTAATCCATTGTACTTCATGATTTACTATCCCTACATCATCCAACCTTCTCTCCCTCTCATTCTCTTCATTCATCAACCCCTCAAAGTACTCTTTCCATCTCCTCAACACACTCTCCTCACTTGTGAGTATGCTTCCCTCATTATCCTTTATCACCTTTACCTGCTGCACATCTTTCCTAGCTCGGTCCCTCTGTCTAGCCAATCGGTACAGGTCCTTTTCTCCCTCCTTAGTGTCCAACCTTTCATGCAACTCTTCATATGCCTTATCCTTAGCCTTCACCACCTCTCTCTTTGCCATGCACCTCATCTCCTTATACTCCTGTCTACTTTCTTCATCTCTCTGACAATCCCAATTCTTCTTTGCCACCCTCTTTCTCTGTATACTCTCCTGTACTTCCTCATTCCACCACCAAGTCTCCTTGTCATCCTTCCTCTGTCCAGATGTGATACCAAGCACCTTTCTAGCCATCTCCCTTACTAGCTCTGCTGTAGTTACCCAGCTATTTGGTAACTCTTCACTGCCACCCAGTGCCTGCCTTAACTCATCCCTGAACTCCACCTCACAATTACCCTTTTTCAATTTCCACCACTTGATCCTTGGTGCTGCCCTCACACTCCTCCTCCTCTTCTTGATAACCAACGTCATCCTACAAACCACTATCCTATGCTGTCGAACGAGACTGCAGCTTTAATCTGTGCTGCAGTAATGCTGGGTGCCTGGCATTCTTCTGGTATTGTGATTGGTTCTTTAGGAGGGGAGAGAAGAGTAAAGCTGGCACTGAATCTGTCGGCCAGTATGTTGGCAATATTTGTTGGCTCAGTGCAGGAGGTACCATTGTGCAGTAATTCAGAGCAAATGTGGGTATTGTCGTGGAGGTTCTTGATATAACTAAAGAAGGCTTTGTGATTGTTTTTAGTGTCTGCCGCAATTCTGCCTTCATAGCTGGCTTTAGAGGATTTGATTAATTTATTTTATTTTACATTTGTTGACCGGGAAAGTCCGACTGGGTATATGCCCATTTTCAGCGGAGGCCCGGGGAGAAAAGCTCCATAAATTCAGACATATGAGATTTACATAATATAAGAGTACAATCTAGCTTATCAGATGAAAAAAGAAACAGTATAATTATAGTAAAGACACAGTTCAACAGGAGAAAGACCTATATGTCAGAGTATAACATCACAAGGAAGGCTCCATATATTCAGACAAGCAAAATTTCACATAATATATCTAGCATTTCAGAGGGGAAAAAAACAGCGTATTTATAGCAAAGACACAGTATGACAGGTAATGACATATGTCAGAGTATAATAACAATATAAGGTGCAAGACATTTGCCTAGTAGTATTAGTTTCTCACATAGAGAAAAGAGTAAACATCGTACTGCAATAATCTGCTAGTTAAAGGATATGAAATAGTAATGAAATACTGATAACCTGTTGACAGCTAATAGTAGAGCTGGCAGCTAATGAGTGGTACTGGAGAAAGGGGGGAGGGGGTTAGTTGTGTTATGGACAAGGACATAGCCAGTGAAATTTAGGTGTGCTTTAAGAGCATTTTTGAAGAGACTGCTGGAAGGGAGGGTAGTTATGGCAGTGGGAAGTGAGTTCCAGATTTTGGATATGGAGTAGGAGAATAGTGCTTCCCCTGCAGAGTTGTTGGGTTTGGTGACTTGGAGTAGATTTTTGTTGCAGGAGCGAAGGGGTCTGGAGGACTGGTAGGGTTGGAGAAGTGTATGAAGTGAGGGAATTTTAAGAGGGTGGTTTATAAGTTTATGGGCAAAGGTAAATTGGGTTAGGTGTAGGAGTTGAGGGAGCTCAAGCCAGTCTAGGTTTCTAAGAGAGTCACAGTGGTGACTGCAGTGGGAGTCCCCTGATGCAAATTTTGCAATTTTATTGTAGCAGGCTTCGAGTTTCTTTAGGTCTGACTGTCGAAGATTTGTGAGTATGGGTGATGCATAGAGTAGGGTTGAGATTAGTTGGGAAGTTGAGGTAGAGATTCTGGCTGGTTTGGTTAGGTATTGTTGGTTTCTATACAAGGCACCCAGTTTTTTGTGGACTTTTCTTATTACTGTGAGTGATATCTGAGTGTCAGATTTGAGTTTGTTGTCAATATGTACACCGGGTAGCTTAGTGTGGGCTGTTGGTGAGATGGAAGTGTTGTCTTTGGCAAGTATGTTGCAATGGGGGATGTTCGGGGTAGATTTTGAGGGTTGAAAGATGAGGAGTTTGGTCTTATTTGGGTTGAGGAGGAGTTAAGCATTTAATAGCCAATTTTCAACAGAAGAGAAAGATGCTTGAGTGATCTGTTGTCGTTCTGTTAGAGTTGGAGCTGAGCAGATGAGAGTGGAGTCATCTGATACTGTATGAGGGAGGCATGTTTGGTGGCGGTGTACAGGTCATTGGTAAAAATGGAGAAAAGCAAGGGGCCAAGGATGAAGCCTTGGGGAACCCTGAGAGTAACAGGGAGGTGAGGGAATAGATCATTGTGCCAGGCAACTGACTGCTGGCGGCCGTGTAGATAGCTGTGGAACCAAGTGATGGCAGGTATGAAAAGGGAGAGGTTGAAGAGTGCAGAGAGTAGAAGATCATGTGATACAATATCAAAAGCCTTTGATAGGTCAAGAAATACAGCAGAGGAGAAAAGGCCATTGTTTTTATGTTGGAGACTGGTGTTAGTGAAGGAGAGCAGAGCAGTTGTGGTGCTATGGTGTGGTCTGAAACCATGTGTGTGTAGGAGAGGAGATTATTGTCTAGGAGATAATTGGAGATCTGTGAGATGATACATTTTTTGAGTATCTTGGAGAGAGCGAGGGGATGGCAATGGGGCGGTAGTTGGAGATGTCTGTTGAGGGGCCGCCTTTGTGTAGGGGTATGATGTGGGATATTTTCCATAAGGCTGGGAGATAGGACTCAGATATGGAGCAGTTGATTAATATGGAGATGCGATAAGCTAAAACATCAGCTGCTATTTTTAGGTATTCTGTGGGCAGGTTGTCAGCTGCTAGTCTTGTGGGTTTAAGTTTTGTCAGTAGTTTTTGTATGTTGGAGGTGGGTACTGTGGAAAGGAAGAAGGGAGGGAGGGGTGGAGTTGGTTTGGGTGTAGGGGGTGTTGATGTAGGGAAGTGTTTTTTAGTTAGGGATAGAATTGTCTCTGTAAAATGTTTGTTTAAAGAGTCAGCTATGCTACAGTTGGAGAGAGGGGTGGTTGGTAGGGGGGTGTTTACCTTCCCTGGGCAGAGGATAGAATTAATTGTGGACCAGAATTGCTTTGGGTTGTTTTGGGAGGAGTTTAGGGATGTCTGACAGAAAAGTGCTTTGTCTGCTTTTACTTGGTTTTTGACTTTGTTATGTAGTTCAAGGAATAGTTGCCTATCTGAGGGGTTTTTGGTTGTGTGCCATTGTTCCCATATTTTATCCCTGGATTTCATAAGGTCTTTGCTGTTTTTTTTTGTAGCCAGGGGGATTTTTTAGTTCGGACTTTGGTGCATCTTTGGGGGGCAAGGGAGTTAAGGATGTTGAGGAAAGTGCTATTAAAGTAGTGGACTGCTTCATCTAGGTTGAGGTATTTTAGGGGTGACCAATTTATTTTTTGTAGGGAGGTGGTGAAGGAGCTGGAGTTGAATTTAGCTTTGTAGCGAATGTGTCGGTGGACAATGGGTTTGCTGCTATTTATGTGGTGTTTTAGTAGGAAGGTTGGGGAGTGGTCACTTAGGGAGTCAGGTAAGGAGCCTGCCAGGTAAGAGTGAGGATCTTTGTTGACTAGGGCCCAGTCAAGAATGGTGTGATTATTGGGGTTTTTATTTATCTTGGTTGGGGATTGTATAAGCTGTGAGAAACCATGGAGATCTAGGTGGAGTGCTGGGGGTTTGCTATTGCAGGATGGCCAGCTGATGTTAAAGTCACAGAGTATGATGGTTTCTTGGTGTAGGGAGAGACTGGCCCAGTTTAATAAGTTTTCAAGGGGGGGTATATTTTGGCCTGGAGGGAAGTAGCAGCCTATTAAGTTGATTGCTTTCTTAGGATTTAATTTTAGAGTAGCATAGAGGACTTCTTCCTTGTCAAGCTGAGGAGCTGACTGGGTGAGAATTTGGATATTGAGGTGATCTTTATACATCAGTGCCACTCCTCCTCCTTTTCTGGATATTCTGTCCTTGCTGAGGATGTTATATCCAGGTGGGAGTATTTCTTCACTTTTGATGTCAGGTTTAAGCCAAGATTCGGTTAGGATAAGGATGTCAGGGGAATATAGGTGTATGTATGCCTGGAGGTCTTGGATTTTGTTACAGATGCTTCTGATGTTAAGAGACATAATGAGGAGGTCTGTTGGCTTTTATTAAGTGTGTTTTGGGTGATAGGGGAGCTATTTGGAGGGGTGTTTGTGGAGAGGTTGGAGAAATTGGGGCCAGAGTTAGGGTGCATGTCTCCACTGAGAGAAAGTTTAGTGAGAATGCGGAGGATATGTTTTATATATGCAGTGAAATGCTTGTGGTATTTTAAGAATAATTGGTAATTAGGTAGGTGTGGTGGAAGGAGGCATTTTGGGGTTGGAGTAGTGAAATTGTGTGGTGGGAATTTGAGAGGGGCAGTTGACAGAGTGCACTGGAAGTGGTTGGGAGAATTGACTGAAATGTCTTTGTAAGATGTAATAAATGCTAGAATAGTGCAGCAAAGGATTATAATTGTAGTAGTTAGTGATATGACTGTGCTGGGATTAGGATGTATAAGTAGGAAGGAGGAGTAGAGGGGTGGAGATTATGGGAGGTATGAGTTGATTGTTTGGATATTAGTGGGAGCGGTCTTTTGCTAGATTAAATTTGAGTACAGCTGGGGTGGGAGGGATTTGGGGGTAGGGAGGGGAGCAGAATGAGCAGAGTGAACGAAGCGGGCTAAAAGCTTTGGCAAGGATTGCAGGGTAAGTGGTAAATATAGTCTATTTGGGCTATACTTGATTTCTGTATCCAAATGCAAACTTTTCAACTGGGAATGATTGTAAAGGAAATTATTAGGCAGTGGGAGTAAAGGTAGGGTTGGCTAAAGAGGGTTTCATATGGGGACAGCGTTGGTCTGATTGAGTGTGTGCTACTCTACATATAAGGAAAGTTGAACACATACACTGTTCTTTGCAGGGTAATGTTAATGGGAGTAAGTCAGCAGAAACCCAAGATTACCCAAGTAGAAATAAAGATTTAAAATCCTGCAAGGAAAATGCAGGGGGGGGGGTGTGTGCAGGTCTCAGAATGGTATTGTACGAAGTGTCAGGAATATAAAGATATTTAAATGTAAACCTACACATGGTGCTTGTAAGACACCAGAAGATAAACTTTTTAAGTATCCTGTTTAACTGAGAGGCAGCTTGCAGATAGGTCCAGAGAACAGAAATCAGCACACTGTTGCAGTATAACTCTAAGTAGCTGGTAGGTAGAGTAAATTTAGAGACATACACACATCTAGGACACCACAGTAGTTAAATCCAGCAGGGAAGAATTTAGATTTAAAGATGATCTGAACTTTTTGTTGAGGCTAATAAGGGAGTTTTTCCAGTCTTAGGACTTCACCTTTTTCTGCAACAGTTTCTTCCTTCTGTTGTAAAGTTTATTAACGGCAGGGGACCACCAGATTGGCTTCCTTTTTTTGGAGGAAAGCGTCTTGGTTCTGTTGGGTATGGCTAGTTCCATGCATTTATGTACATGTTCGTACAGTGCACTGGTGTATGATTCGGCAGTCATGCAGCTATTTTCCACTGGCATGGATGCCGTGAAGTTAGCCACCTCTGTTTTTAGGAGCCCAAAGTCAGCTTTGGAGAAGTTTTTCAAGGTGGGTACCTTTGCGGGGGGGGGGGGTTGAGATGTTGATTTCCATGGTGATTAGTTTATGATTAGATCTGGCCAAGGAGGGACTGACTACTGATGTAGAGCAACGGTTGCCCATGTTTTTAATAACCAGGTCAAGGATGTTGCTTCCTCTAGTGGGGGTCAGAATGAGCTGGTCCAGGGCATTGGAACTGATGAATTCCAGGAAGCGTCCGGCCAGTGTATTGGTGCTTGAGTAGTTCTCCCAGTTGATGGAGGGGATGCTGAAGTCTCCTAGTACAAGAGTGCTGGGTTGGACCTTGAAAGATTCAAAGGTGCTTAGGAACATGGAGTGAGAGTCTAGGGACATGGTTGGGGACCTATAGCAGGATATGACCTGGATCGCCATCTTACCCAATGTTAGTTGTACATCAAGTATCTCAGATGCGTTACGCTGGGCTGCTAGTCTGGAGGTGTGCATATCCTTTATGAATATGGAGACAGCACTGCTTTTGGAGCTATGGTCCAGGTTTCAGGGCTGAAAGGTGTGGAATGAGTTACAGCCTGGTAGCTCAGGGGTGCTTTCTGCCGCATTAATCCAGATTTCCATTACAACACAAATGTCGATGTTCTCCATTTTGAGGAGTGCTTCGAGCGAGGGCATCTTGAGATTTAAACTTCTAGCATTGAGCAGTATGACCCTCAGACTGCATTTATTTATAGCTGTTACGGTGGTAATTTGGTCTTTGGAACACCACCTAAAAAAGGCACTATAGGGGTGGCAAGATCCTTAACCAGCACCCAGAAACCCAGGGGTGGCAGATGCAGTCCATCTCTGGCAAAGCATCGAGGTCTGTCAATCATGTCATCCCAAACAGACAGATACTGGATCTCCTTAGAGTGACACCAGAAACTTAGCCAGTTGTTGAAGTCAATCATTTTTTGTTTGTACTGCGGTATCATTCTGGGTGACAGTAGGATACTGCTCAGGGCTAGGGTCATACATGCCTAGGCCACATAATCCAAGAGCTCCACCATGCCTCTTTTCATGTAGTCTAGGGAGGTGCATCTCAGGTCATTCACACCCACATGGGCAATGACAGAGTCATACTTGTACTTGTTGTGGAGTGACCTGAGTTGAGTGTGTTATGTGTCGGATTCTGGCACCTGACAGACAGCTGACTGTTACCCACTCCTTATTCAACCTAGTGAGTGGGACATCTGTGTGCCTCACTGTTGAGTCACCTATGATTAGTGTATTGGGCAAGGTGTTTAGCTTTAGGGGCTTAGGTTGAGGGGCACATGGTGGAGGTGAGCTGTGTGTTCTGTGGTTTGTGCTGTGTTGTGGTGGTCGAGTGCGTTTCTCTCTTGGAGGTTGCTACTGTTTGGGTAAATTTCTAGTGAGAGCCTCTGCAAAGGTGGGTGTGTGGTTTGTGTTTTTATGTGAGAGATGTGATGGTGGGTGTTCTGGAGGGCTATGTGTTCTGAGTAGTTACCTAGGTGATTCAATCTACACACCTTTAAATAAAACAAAAAATTTAGATAGTAGTAGTAGTAACAACACTTTGTGTTATTCAGTGATAAAAATACAGCGTTTGAGTTTAAGAAATCTCATGCTGCTAATAAAAACATTTCACAAAAGCACCAAAATGCAATTATCAATTAAGATCTTATTAAGTTTAAACCAAAAATGTAGGCAGTTCCATGTTATACTACTAAATTTTTGTGAAAACTTTCCGGCATTTAAAAAACTGTGTGATAAATGATGTCCAAAGCTTCAAGAAAACAAATTAATGGTTCACTGCAGAAATTTTGATGAGGGTCATCCGTTGGCACCATCTTCAGGTTTTCCTGAGTGGTGAACAGCTGTTTGATGCCTAAATATAGCATGATCCCTCCTGATGTTGAAGTTTTAGATGGGGATAAAGAAAAATTTCAACCATGGGGTAGCAGAAATAGTAGGATGATGGTAGATAAGCAATACCCAGCAGAAAAAAACTCCCCAAGGTATGGGGAAAGATAAGCAGACAGAGGGTTAAGGAGGGTGGGAGTTTGTACTGCAACACTGACATACTCAAACAGCTACAATTATAGTAAGTGTAACACAACTACACTATGTTCTTCATAGTCAATGTCGCAATACTGATTTTTTGGAGAACTCCCAAAGCTGCAAGTTGGGGAGCAGGCTGTCTGGTGGCCCTTGACAAAGCAGAAACTGTAATATAGCAGTAGCAAAATCTGCCCTAGCCCTGGAGGCACTGCCCAAGTGGCAATGTTTAATTAAGGGGTGGACCAATGTCCATGCTGTAGTTTCTAGGATGTCCTGTGTAGGGACACCTTTAAGGAAGGGTGTGGTGGCTGCCCTGAGTCTGGTGGAGTGAGTCCCGACATGGTCTAGTAATGGCTTACCATTATGAACATAACAAAGTAATGCAGCTGACTATTCATTTCGAAGTAGTCTGTTTAGAGAATGATCTGCCATCTTTCCTTTCTAAAAACACCCCTGGCAGCTTATCTGCTCTATTTGTAAACTTTGTCCTGTCAAGGTAATGCCTGATCTGTCAGTGCACATGCAGGAAATGTAAGATTTGCTCAGCTTTATTCTGTGAATTTGGAAAGAAAACCATCAAGTGAATAGCTTGTTCCAAGGAGCGTTCTGATACTACTGGGCATAAAAAGACGTATTAGTTTGTAGGGCTAACCTGCTCCTGCGAAACATAATGAAGGGTTCTGTGTACACATCAGGGCTTGTCGCTCTGAGACCTTCCTGGCTAATGTGATGGCTAGCAGTAGGGTGGTCTTCCAAGTGTGCATCTTTAAAGGAGCAGATGGTGCTGGCTCAAAAGGAGTTAAGGTGAGTTTTTCTAATGTTTAGTTTAAGTCCCAGGAAGGGAGAGGGTTTCTCCTGGGAGACCTTAGGTGTATGTCCCCTTTCAGGAATAGTTTCAGGTGGGTGTGAGAGTAAATAGGGAGGAGCATGTAAGACAGGCAGAGATGGTGGAAGCATGTACCTTTATACCAAAAAAAAGAAAGGCCCTGGTGAAAAAGTCCTGAACGGTATTCTAACACTAGATTTATGTCCACATGAGGAGGACTAAAGTCTTTGTTCTTGTACCAAAAAGAAAACCTTTGCTATTTCAGGGATGATTTTCTGGCAGTCTGTTTTCTTGCCTCTCTTAGGATAGAGGACACTTCCATAGAGTAAATTGCTTTATATGGGGTCAAATAAAGAATACTCCCTGCTGTTAGTTTAAGGGTGGTAAAGTGAGGATGAATGACACACAACTTAAGCAGGGTGAGTTGATCCATCCCTGTGGAAGAATGTAACATCTCTCTTCACTGAAAGTTGAGAGGAGAAAGAACCAATGTTGTTCTTGACCTGAAGGAGGCTATGAATATAATGCTTGAACTGTCGCCTCACTTTTATCAATAACCCAAAAATCAAGAGTAGTGGCAGAAAAGGATGCAGAAATAATTCTGTCTCTTTGAAAGCAAAGGTGTCTGCTTTCCATGTCCCTGTCTGTTGAGTTCTGGAGCATAACTTTGCAGCTGTCTGTCCGATGAGAGGTAAAAAGGACTATACTGGGATGATTTTGTTGAATTCTGAAAAGGTCATTTGAGGGGTTGAAAAATGTACTTCCAATGCAGACAGGATCTTTCCATCTTGCTTGCACCTTCAGTGTGTGTCCTTTACTTTAGGGCCAAACAAAGAGCTTCTGTCAAAAGGTGCACTGACAAAAAAGCACTTGAAGGGCTCTGCACAGTCACACAAGTGCATCCAGGCATGCCTCCTAATGGAAATGTCTGAACCCACCACACCCTTGAGGTACCTTCAGCCGCAAGGGAGAGAAGTCCCATGGACAAGTTAGTGATCGATAGTATTATAGTCAACTGTGAGGCCACAGAAGACTGAGCCTCATAAGTACTGGTCCCAGTGAAGGGATATGAAAGTTCTGTAATCAGATCCCTCTCTGTAATCTTGTGAAGTGTGGCAAATAAAGAATAGTTGTGTAAAATCTTACCATAACAATAGATGTCCTTCTCTTCTTTGTTGCAGTATTCTTAACATGAGGAAGATCTCCACAACAGGCGACCCGAAGACGGCCAGTATACAAAAGTCTTTCACTACTGTAGGATACATGGTACATCGCACATAGGCTACTGTCACATGTTGGCTGTAAAAGTGATGTATGCATGCATCTACCTCAGAACTGAATGCCCCATGAGAAAGTCAGCCTAAGGAATGTAGAGTATGACCATACAAGGAAAGGAACCAAACCACCAGGGGGGAAGGAGAAAGGGATTGGAATACTGCAACAGAGAAGAGAAGGACCTCTATCGTTATGGTAAGATTTTACACAACTACAGTATGTCCTTGTATTCATCTGTTCCAATATTCTTACCATGAGGCAGAATACCAAAGCTCATGAATAGAGAGTGGAGGAAGAGGCAGTAGAGCTCTCCAAGAGCCCATGGAGTATGACTCTGGTAAACCATGCTCTGGACCTAGAAATGCCATCCAATTTGTAATGTCTAGTGAAGGTATGTACAGAAGTCCATGTAGCTGCTTTGGGAAAAGAACTAGTGTCCAATCACTTGAAAAAAGGCACCTGATGAGGCTACAGCCCTAGTGAAATGTGCTTTTATAGAAGAAGCAAGAGTTTTATCATGCTTTACATAGCAGAAAGAAATAGCCTTAGAGAGCCAAGTAGAAACTGTCTGTTTCAGTACAGGCAATCCCACAGCCCTGGGATGATAGGAGACAAAAAGTGGTCTGATTTTCTAATAGCTTTGGTCTTGTCTAAGTAAAGTCTAAGTTGTCTATGCAAATCCAGGGTGTGCAACACCCTCTCGCTAGGATTTTGAGGAGAAAGAAAGAAAGTAGGTAGTTAAATGGATTGGTTGAGTGACAATTCATTGACTACCTTGGGCACAAAAGAAGTGGTAGTATGCAAGGACACCCTATCTTTATGGAAAACCAAAAAGGGGGGAGAGGCCATAAGGGCCTGGAGATCAGACACAATTCTGGCTGAAGTGATAGCTAGGAGAAGCACAGTTTTCTTGGAGCAATGTTGCAAGGATGTTAATGAAGCTGGCTCGAATGGAGGAAGAGTCCACTTTTCTACCACAAAATTAAGTTCCCAGGGTGGAGGAATAGGTTTCCTGGGAGGTCTAATGTGAAGGATGCCTTTAAGAAATTGTTTAGTCTCAAACCTGCTAGCTAGAGAGGTGGAAGGATAGAGGCACACAGGCAGAAATAGCTGACACTTGGACCTTCACTGAAGAGTAAGCCAAGCCAGTACTGAGCCATTTACACAAACAGGATAGAACCAGAGGGATTTCTACTGATGGTGGGTCCTGGTTTCGTGTGAGACACCAGACTGAAAATCTCTTCCACTTGGCTAGATAGGATTTTCCAGTACTGGGTTTCCTGGCCTCCTGCAGAACCCTAAGTACGTCCTCCGAGAGCAAGTTTTTGAAAGGAATTGGAACCCTATCACCCAAGAGTCAGCTGAAGGGTAGACAACTGGGGATGAATGAGAGTTCCTTTGTCTTGTGTGAGAAGGTGCACCCTGTGAGGTAATTTGCGGTGGTTGCCTTGGCTAGATGCAGGAGAAGGGGGAGCCAATGCTGTTTTTGGCCAAAAAGGGGTCACCAGCAAGATTTTTGGTTTGCCCTGCTGAATTTTGAACAGGACTTTCAGAATGATCAGATGCGGGGATGCATACAGAAACATCTCCTTCCAAGAAAATGAAAGGACGTCCACCTTCCAGAACAGAGGGTGAGGGACTCTGATACAAAATTGTGGAAGTTGTTTGCTCGTGAGTGAGGCAAAGAGATCGACTTGAGGAATACCCCATTGATGGACAATGTCCAGAAACACATCCCTTTGAAGCATCCATTTGTGGAACTATGTTAGGGACCTGCTCAAGGTGTCTGCCATGCAATTTTGGTTTTATGGGATGTACACTGCCTGGAGCGTCACCCTGTATTGGACTGCCAGCTCCCAAACCTGGAGCACCAGCTTGCATAACAAGTAGGTTTTGGTTCCCCCCTACTTGTTCACATACCAGAGGACTGGCATATTGTCTGTAAACAGTATTATAGGTCCTGGGAGAAAGAGAGGATGAATGGTCTGAATGGCTGGCAGCAGAGGCCTCATCTCCCTTACACTGATGTGTTCCCTTTGTTGACAGGGGGACCATACACCTTGAGCTTTCAAGTTTCCATAAGTTGCCCCTCATCCTACATCTGAAGTGTCAGTGAACAGCTCTTGAACGGGAGGTAGGGGATGCAAGGGAAGTCCTGGGTTGAGAGACACTTGTTGGATCCACCACTGAAGTTCCTTCTTCAGACAGGGGATGAGAGGAATTGATAAGTCTAGAGGGTGCGAACGCTGCATCCAAACAAACTTTAGAAACCACTGGGAGCTTCCTCATGTGAAGTTTTGCCAGAGGGAGCACAGGGATAGTGGATGTGATGAAACCCAAAACCCTGAGGAACTGGAATGTGGTGAAGAGGCAAACAGTTTCTAAAGTAGGCCTTGAGGTCCAGTGCCTTCTCAGGAGGGAAGGAGACTCTCATGAGATTTGTCTGAATACTGCACCCCAGGAAGATATGACCCTGGGAGAGGCAGAGAATGGATTTTTTTGTAATTTATGGTCTAACACAGGTGCTACCGAAGATAAATGGCAAAAGGAATGTTTTTGCTCTAGGATCTCTGGGGAAGCTGCTGTAAGGAGGAGACAGTCTAGGTAAGGGAAAACATGGATGCTTTGAAGACTGCAGTAGGCAATCAGAGGAGGTAGACATTTTGTAAAGACCCATGGTGTGGCAGAAAGTCCAAAGGGCAAAGAATGTAAAAATGTCCTGCAGTTGGGGTGTATGGGAATGTATAGGTATGCATCTTTGATATCCAGGGAGGCAAAGAAGTCTTGTGGCAGAAGTAGAGGGAACAAGGTTTGAAGAGTTAACATACAGAAGGTGGGCACTTTCAGAAAGGTGTTGAGATGAGACAGATCTAAGATGGGCCTTCAAGGGCCATCCTTTTTGAGCACCAGGAACATTCTGGAGTAGAAACCTCTTCCTTTTTGGCTTTGATGTACTTCCTGAATGATTCCTTCCCCTCACAAGTCTAGAAGTACCTCTAGAAAGAAGGGTAGTTGTTCCTTTGGTAGTTGGGGGGGGGGGTTGACCCTGGAGGGAGGCAGTGAGCCCCATACCAGAAAGTATCCTTTTTGGACAATGGAGAGAACCCAGGACTCTTGAGTTATGTTTTCCCAGACTGGCAAAGACAGAGAGAGGCACTGGGAAAGTGGAATGTGAGTGGGGTGAATCAGATAGTCAGAGGAAACCAGGTTTGTCTGGAAATGGCCACTTCTGGACCAGAGTTGCAGTGCCAGCCCTGGACTGTTGAGGCCTCCTACCATGCTTTCTTGTTTTAGGTGGAGGAGGGCGGGACTGCTTATGTACAAAAGCAGTCTTTGTTGGGTAATTTCTCTGGAATTTAAGCCCTGGAGAGACAAAAATGTGCTTCAGTTCTTGCATCTCTTTTCCTGCAGAGATTTAAATAAACTAACAGCTGCAGGACCAAATAAAGTGGAATTGGCTGAGCTTGGATTTAATATTTTCTGGTAATGGCTGGAGTCTTAACCAGGAGAATCTCCTTAAGACAGAGACAGAAGCAGCCACCCTGGCAAAGGCATCTATAGCATCATAGCTGCATTTGATGGTATGGAGTACTACAGGTGAAGAAGCTCCCAGCAAGGATGCAGCCAAAGTCTTATTGTCTGAGTCAAGTAAATATGAAATGATCTGGGAGAGAAGGTCTAAGGCAAATATGGTCATGTGTGTCTGGTAATTAATGTCTCTAAATGCCAAGATGGCCAAAGTGTACACTTTTTTTGCCTAGTCTTTCCAGGTTCCTGCTGTCCTTATCTGAAGGAAAGAGGTTAAAGGCAGTAACCTGGATGGTTTGTCTGAAGCCAATGAAATCACCAATGGCTCTGCTGAAGGACATTTAAATAAGAACTTACAGTCCTCAGGGACCTTATAAAATTGGTCTGGCTTCTGAGGAGCAGGAGGCTGGGAGTCTGAGGCCTTGGACGCAGAGGCAAAGGCATTCAGGAAAGCAGGTAACACAGGAGGAATAGCTGAAAGACTGGGTGATTCCACCTGAAGAAGGTCACAGTACCTTTTCTTGTACTTCAGATACCCAAGTGTTATCTCATTTGAAATATTGTCTCATTTTAACTAAGATCTCACTAAAGGAGAATTTTTCCATGGGTGAGTCAGTTTCATTGGAGTCCTCTGTAATCTAGTTGGGAGGGGATCTGTGAGGAGTAGGCCAGAGATTCCTCTTCTGATGATACCTCTTTATCTGAGGAAACCTCTTCCCTGACTCTTTTTTGTGGAGATGCTGTGCATGGCATTAGAGGGATTGAAACCTGGGGGAGGGGGGCTTAAGAGCTATAAGGGCCTTGAAAAGACCTTGGGTGAATTGCTCCCAGTCACTATAAGGTTCCTTTGGAGGGGACAAACATTTTGTTTTTTGCTTCTTCTTTTGATGAACTGCCCTATGTAATGTCAAAGGGCCATGTGTAAGTCTACATTCAATGATATGTGAGTGAACTTCCTCCCGCACCAGCATCTGAGGTATCCCCTTTAGGGCTTTCAGTTATTACAAGCCTTGGTCCCCCCTGTACATACTGAATGGATGCCTGCTCAGCCTCTGAGGACGTGCCAGTGGGCGGATCCAAGGCGGCCTCAACATCTGCCTCGGCCTGTGTTCAGGAACCAGAAACCGACCGGCTCTCTGGCCTGTCAGGAACCAGAAACCGTCTGTATCTCTGGGCTGTCATCCACCTCAGGAGAGACATCCATTTGAAGAGCTGCAGCAGCTTCAGGCCAGAGATTTTTGGCCTTCCTCTTAGTGACGGTGTCGACCTTGGACTCTGAGGATCACTCCATTGTGCTCATTGCTAATAAATTTAGGCTCTGGTATCAAAAGTAAATGGCTAAGGAGGAAAGCCTACTTCTAAGAGTCTTGGGTACAAAGGCCTGGCAAATGGGACAGGATTTGTTATCGTGAGTAGGCCCTAGGCAGAACAGACACTGAAGATGGCTATCTTTATGTAGAATTTGTCTTCCCCACTGGCATTTGCCTTTTTGGATGACATGAACCTTACCACTAAACAGAAACAGTAGTAAAAGAAACAAGATTTCCCCCAATGGGGCACTTATTTGAGAATTCGCAGAAACAGCAAATGGCTCGGCAAGCAGTTCAAGGTGGGGTATGGAATGGCAGCAGAGAAGTTCTGAGGTGGATGCGTGCGTACGTCACTTTTATGGTCGACGTATGACAGCAGCTTAACTGTGATGTACCGCGCATCCTAGAGTAGTGAAAGAAATTTTGTATACTGGCCAACATCGGGTCACCTGCTGCAGAGATCTCCCTCATGTTAAGAATACTGCAACAGGTGAAAAGAATGACATTTCAGTGATCTGAGTGCAAAGGTTGCTGAAGCATAGATACACTTCCCAAATGTGTCCAACACCCTTGACTCCCTGTTAAGGGGATGGACAGAAGAATTCTGCTCCGCAAGTTCTTTCTTGGTGGCATACACCATGACAATGACATCTACGGGTACTCCCTTGCTCCAGAACTCCCTTCCTGCAGGTGGTGACAAAATCCGGTCTGGTCTTTTGGGGATTGGCTCAACTGTATCCAGTTCCTTCGAAGCCCGCTTAGAGATCAAGTCAATGAGATCATCAGTGGGCGGGGTCACCCAGGAAGTAGATGGGCCAGACCAAAATGCCTTCAGGAATAATGATTCCTCTTTGGAACGGTTATCAGTAGACCAACAACCCCTATTCTAAAGGATCTTAAGGATGTTTCCAAATAAGACATCTTCAGGTTGAGATCTTGGGCACCCTTCCCCATCATCAAAATTGGTATCTCCAGTGATAGATTCCTGGGGGGAATCTAAGTTCCTCCTCTTGCACTTCCTCTTCCTAGGGACTTTGGTGGGGTGTTCCTGAGAAGTATCAGAAGAAATAGCAATACCCTGCTGGGTAACCTGGAGACTTTGGGCTGGCTGTCCCTGTGGAGTTGAATGATAGGGCTGAAAGTACAGAGGCATACAGGGACAGTACAGAGAGGAGATCCAAGGGGGGAGGAACTGTCCAGCCTGCAGAAGCAGAGAATACTCTCTCCACCACCTCAAAGGCAGAAACGCCCCGGGGTGATGGAAGTCAATGGACCCAAGAAGCCAAGATTCCATCTCATTGGCTCCCTCTGCCCTAAAGGCAATCCACCCAAGGCAGGGTTCGGAGCACAGCAATCCAATGCCGAGAGGCAGAGATGGCTCCAACAGCTTCAAAGTAGACTTTAATGCTTGGATCCAACAGGAATGCTTGGGCTCTGAGAGTGATCCAGCTCCAAAGTACTCGCAGCTGGTGCCTTCAGAGAAAGTCTCGGATCTGAAGATACTATGATCTTTGGATCTGATCCAAACAGTCCTGGGATACTCAGATGCAAGGACTCTGAAATGACAAGACGAATCAGAGAAGGAGCCGAGAATGGTGGTGTAGTACAAGTAAGGGCTTCCTGAGCAGAAGGAGTAGGAGCCGGAAGAACTCCCATCTGAATCTGCGCCAAGAGAAACTTCTGCATCATTCTATTCACATCAGCCTCGGTCAGGCTTCTGGAAGAATGAGATGATGTCATGAAGGGAGACCTGGAGTATTGGCATGATTCCAAAAAAAGGAGATGGTACCCGAGAGGGTAACAGATCTATGGCAGGGGAGTAATGGGTCATAGGTAATGGCTTCCGATCTTAAAAAGATAGGATCCGAGGAAGCCGATTTACTTTCCGACACTGGCTTTGGGGAAGGAGCAGGCATCAGATCCGATTTGGATGGGGTTGAGGATATAGATGGACTGGAATGCTTACCAGAAAGCTCCTTTTGTGTAGGTTTGGGGGGCTGAGCCTCAGATACAGCTTCAGAGAATGAGGTAGGTAGCAAGTCTTTTAAAATGAATTTGTTCTTCCTGTCAGCGATGGCCAGAGGATTAATGGACTTGCAAATTTTGCAATCCATTTGAAGATGTTCTGGGCCTAGGAAATAGATATATAAGGCATGAGTGCCAGAAAGCTGTAATTTGTGACTGCATTTCTGACATTTTTTACATTCTGATGACTTTTCAGACATTATTAATAATTAAAGAATCAGGAAAATAACAAAGAAACTTTTTTATATATTCTGGAAAAGAGAAAAAGAGAGAGATGCCAACAGCTCTATCAAGAATACACACAATGTGTATAAAAGGGGAAGAAAGGTCTGACAATGATGGTAGTAAGAAATTCACAAAAGTGTAGGTAAGTGAGGTAAAGGAGAAAGTACAATAAAAGATATCAAGATATGAAAAGGGTAAACGGGCTGAAAATAATGTCTGAGTCACACTATTGGGAATATCTCCTTGACCACAAAGGAACAACAGATTGGGACAGGACTAGGACAAGATTCCACCTACCTAAGAATAGAAAGCTGTAAATATTAAGGACTAGTAAACCAAATAAAAACAACTAAATGGTATAGGACACAAAGTGAAGAATGGACTCCTTTCAACCAGTGGGTGGCAGATTTTAAAACAGATGATATAAACTGCATAAGTACTATAACTACGGAGCATTGGTCTGCCTGATGAAGGAAGTGGTTTGGACCACAAGAATAAGGTGGGGAAATAACTACAACGAAAAAAATAACTGTCTAAAAAACAATGGGAGAGGCTTCTTAAAGTGGCCACTACAGCAATAAGATTCTAGCATTTACAGGTGGAAATTCCTATAAAACTTTTTTCTACAGTGGATATAAAAAGTGTACACACCCCTGTTAAAATGCCGCATTTTTGTGATATAAAAAAATGAGACCACAATAAATAATTTCAAAACTTTTCCCACCTTTAATGTGACGTATAACCTGTCCAATTCAATTGAAAAACAAACAAAACTGTTAGGGGAAAAATATAAATAAAAAAATGTACAATAAGCTGGTTGCATAAGTGTGCACATCCTTAAACTAATACTTTGTTGAAGCACCTTTTGATTTAATTAACTGACAATGACTGGATGGTTTGTGATGTATAATATTTGCAACTACAGTTGTTTCAATGGTGTCTGTGATGTAAACTGTCTACTACTAAATTGGTATCATTTTGTATGTTTTTCATTTATATAAACGTAAGATTGTCTTTGTCACATGTGAAAATTTAATAAAGATGTTCTGAAAAAAAAAGATGTATTTTATAAGCCACCTCAAAGAATTTGAAAATGGGTAGTAATTTCTTACAAAGGAAATTAGAAGGAAGGAAAATTTGAATTATACAAAAAGGTTTCAGGAAAAAGCTAACATTCCATTTCCCAGAGGTCACTGAAATGAGACGTCTGGTCAGGTTCATATATCAACGTCGGATCTGGGTTTGTCTGAAAGGCAATGCATGAAATGTGCTAGTGGCAGAGCTGACACCAGAATGAGGAAACTAATACTAAAAATAAATACCAATAAAAGAAAAATAATTAACAGATATACTGTACAATTTCTCCCAAGATTATGGGATAAGCTTTCCCTTAAAATCAGAACTATGTTACTAACTACATTTAACAGTAATTTTCATACGCATATAGAAAATATCATCCCTGGATCACTACAATTGAGTTTTCTGAATGCTAGTAGGTCATAAGCTTGCTAATCAAAACTATAAATGCAAGTCTAAATATGTCTGGGTATATTTACCCTCAGTTTTCTCTAGCAAATGTATGTGAATAAGTCCATTCACTAGGTTAGCAAATTAATCTACAATAAAAATTAACACATACAAATGTTTGTCAGTATCAAGCCATCCAATACATGAAAGACAGACAGAGAGAGAGATAAAGAAGAAAGTAAATGGGATAAAATGAGATTCATAGCAAAAGAAAGTACCTATATACATATGAAGCACATAACATATCAACAAATTGATTCAATAATATGTCAAACACACAAAAAACATTTTTTGTTCTCATTTTGAGCATCATCAGGACATCTTATTTTCACTTACAGTTTGGATCCTTCTCTTTCTTCTCCTGAGCAGCTGATAAGTTAAAGTGGTCAGATGATGCAGTTTCACAATGGTTGATGATTCGACAAGTACATTTTGCTGCAAATACTCTTGTTGGCCAACGTGGATTTATGAATGGATGAGAGACTTTAACATCTGCAGGTGTAAATACAGTCTCATCATCCTCTCTGTCTCCTTCTTCTTCCTGTGTGGTATCTACACCAGCTGATGTGGCAAAATCTGTCATATGGGAAAAATACAAATAAATATTTATACACACCATTGGAAAAAAAAAATCCAGTAAATGAACATAAGGATACACTTTTATTAAAATCTTTTCATTTAAAATGTTTCTTCAGGAGGCTTTCTCTTGGAACAGACAGTGTTTAACTCGATTAGGGCTCAGATTGACAAGTTAAACTGGTCAGAGTTCAACCCACAGAATATAATTAAAAGCAATTGTTTTCTGCAAAGGGGTCCATGTATCTCTATGTGTGAGAGAATCCCCCACACCTTCAAGTTATATTTTACGTATACAGTATTACTGAATCTCACCACTAAAAGCACAGACAATAAACTATCTCTTGATGTATATGTTACGCGATCACTTGGACTTCAGTAATATGCACTAGATAAGGGTGCATTTTGACAAAACACTGGCAGACATGTATCCAAGTCATGGGCATTCTGAAGCCATGTAGTTGAAACACTGGTATATCATTAGGGAATCATCTGCATACAACCCATGGGCCTCCACTACAGGAGGTTTAAGGCATTACCCACTGAAAATTTAAGCATGGCTGGATCTTTTTTTTTTTTTTTTTTTTACAGTTAATCAAACACAGTCAAACTAAGATACTGGCACACATTAATATATGATGGAGGGTATTAACATAGCAGGAAGCCCATCATCATTAACAGCTGCCACAAAACGTATAACCAATGTACTGCAATTTAAGGAAGTTAGAGGGACAAAAATATTTTAAATGATTAGTGAAGGAAAGGAATTCATTAGGGATTTGAAGGTTCATTGGAGTACTAAAAAAAAAAAAAAAAAAATATGAGGTCAGCATGGAGGAATCTATTAAATACTGTAGTTCCTAGGGACAGATGGCTACATGTAGCATCTGCCATAAAGTCATTACAACTCTGTCCAGTTTGGAAAGGTTGGGCCAGATTAGCAAAAATGTTTCCAGAATTCAGTGAGCACTTCTGCCAGTATGGGATCTGATGCATATATCCTGCCTTTGCCCATTACTGAAGAGCTTTTCAGAAGGCATGCAAATAATGATAAGGGATCTCCTGGGAAATAGTTAGTAATTACCCTTGATGTATATTTCATAAGGATAAATCAATTGCTTGGAAGAAAAGAGCAAGTCAAGAGCCTTATAACACTAAAATTGCTCCTGAATAAGGAGTTCACTCAGAATGGAAAATCTAGTAATGCTTCCAATATAAGGAACTTGAAAGACTGGCTATCAGATTAAATGGCCAAGAAAGAAAGGCATATATTTAAGTAGCATAAGCAGAAATTGTTGAGGAAATCTTTTGCTTAAATATTTATCCTGTCACTTGGACAACTGAAATCAAGCTTAGTATGGAGTAACAATTTTAGTCCAAACAGCATTATAGGGAATGAAATCAGAAGAATAAGTACATAAAACACATATAAAGAGATTGAATCTTACTCTGATGGAACACAAAAAAGAAGGAACTCTGGTTATTCATTTGTTCTTCCACCTCACTCCCCCCAAAAATTGATGTTTATATTTTAATTGTTCCTTTTTTCTTCACCATAATTTTAGATGAGAATTTATTTTGGTTGTTTTCATATATATGATGAAGATATATGTCTTGTTTATTCAAAAATTACGTTCAATCTGTTTAGTGATGTATCATCTGAATTATTTAAAGACTGTTTTTCTGCTGGATGTTAATACATTGTTGCTATTTTCTTTTCTTTTGTTCAACTGTTTTGTGATAAGAAAAAACTACTGCTACCTACATTTCATTTTTACTTTCATTTTTAAATTTCTCCATATGTTTTGAGTTGTTAATACTGCTTTTAAGTCAGGATATGGTTATCAAAAATCATTTATTGAATATATAAGAATAGGAAAACATAACAACGAAAATGTCAAATAATCAATACACAACATATTATTCGGTTTCAAAATATCAATTAGAATTTGCCTCATACCTTATATTCTAAGACAAAAATAAATAAAGTAACTATTTATAGTATGTGCAGATTGTTGAGCTTCTAATTACTCTTGTTATAATCACAAATAAAGTAGAACTTAGAGCAACTAATGAAAGTATTTAACCAAATTAGTAAATTGATAAATTAAAAATTTATAAATTTGTTTTTAAAACATAATGCACTATAGTTAGATTTTATTAACAGTCTAATTTAATTAATACATCTCTGATACTTTGGACCACAATTTAAAATTTGGTAAACTATACCCAGCCTCAGATTTAATTAAGCTAAATTCTTTATCATAAGTTAATCTTAATATTGCAAGAAAGTCATATAGAATTGGTGCATCAGCAAGTGACTATTTCCTAGTAATTGCTTTTCTAGCACAAGCAAAGATGATCCATAACAATAGAAATAGATTTTTTAACCGTTAGACAAATATAACTATTCTAAAGAATCACATTTCCAGAGAGATGAAAAGTATCTGACTATACAATTTGTGTAAAATCCTCAATTTCATTCCAAAAATTTAAAAGTTTTGAGCAAAAATATATAATGGGCCTGATTCCATAAGACTTGTTCTCAGTATAAGTGACTACTTACACTAAGAACAGGTGTTATGAAATGTGGTCTCTGTAGAAAGCCTGTTTATACATAAGCCTTACACCAATGTAAGCCACTTATACTGACAGCAGGTCTTTCAGAATCAGGGCATACTTGCACTGAGAGCAACTCTTTTGTAATCAGGTTCAATATGTTTGCAATTCAGCTTCTCTTCTGAATTGTATTTCCAACATTTAAAATTATTATTTTTAATTACTTCATTCATTTTATACTGTGCAAAGAATGTTCTATGAACAGATTTCTATGTATATATTTTACAGAAAGGAGATCTAGAAGTTTTGGCAATTGATTCCAATTTAACTTTATATGAAGAATCTAGATAATGTGTTATTGTTTTAATTACAGAGGCTAAACAATATGTTTCACTATCAGGAAATTTTAAGCCACCTTAGTTCCAAGATTGTTTATGATGTGTACAAGATATCCTAGGTTTTCTAGAAACTATACAAATTTTAATAGCTCATTTTAATTATTGTTGACTGGAATTTATTAGGTGTAAGAGCCGCAGTCCAAATTAAATAACAATTTAGGCAAAAGAACCATTTTGATAAGATATAATCTATGTTGAAATAAAAATTTATTCCAACTAGCTAAACATTTAATTTGATTAATTGTGCTTTCATAATTTGATATTTTAATACATTCTACATTATGTTTAATTAGTACTCCCAAATATTTAATTTCCTTATTATTACTTTTCAAATTAAACCAACTGATACTGTGCTAGTTTTTCATTTATAAATACAGGCTTTGTTTAATTTTCATTAAAAATAATCCAGAAATTGATTTAAAAAACTGATTAATGCATTTAAATGAATAGTTGATTTATCAATATTTGTAACAGCTAAGACAATGTTATCTGCAAAGAGTATTTTTTTTAATTATAACTATGTATTGAGATACCAGTGATAATAACATTTTAATTGCTTCAGCAAGCGGTTCCATCACTTAAGCAAATAAAAGAGATTTATTTACTTATTGGCATATGATTACCATGAAAGTCAGTCTGGGTAGGAGCTTATTTTCAGTGCAGGCAAGAGATGAAAAGCTCCAAGGTATTACAAAACATTTTAAGAATAATAATTTTACAGTCTTTAAAAATAAACAAATACAGTTTAAATAATTATACCAAATCTGACATAACATGAAAACAGTGGTTAAGAACTGACACAAGTTATATGACAATGATTTAATATTTAAAGACATTTTAGCCAGTTTATAGAGACATTACAATAAGTTAGTATAATACAAACAGGAACTGCAATATGACGTCAGAGAAAAACAGGCTTATGGTGTATTTAGAGAGAAAGCCAGAGGAAAGAAAATGAAAGAGATTAAGAAGTGAGTGACAAAGGGAGAGCAAGGAGATGTAAGGTATGAATAGGTATCTGTCCACATTTAGGGATATAGTTTAATTTATCCTGCTGTTGAATAAGAACAGAGCCAGCTTTTGGCTAGTAAGCCTATCAGAATTGTTGTGAAGGATAAACTGTAAACTTGCTTAGTTTCCTTACTGATATTAATTGCTTGAGAATAAAAAGATCCAAGTTTAACATAAGCTACATTATTTATTTTAAACAAATTCTTATTAACTTAAACAAATCAGGAAAGTCAAAACCTTCAAGCACTGCAAATACATACTCCCAATTTATAGAATCAAATACTTTTTCTATATCTAAGCTAATAAAAACAACTTCAATTTTTTTAGAATTAATATAAAGTTAAAATTTGTGCAATATTATCTTGGGTCTGTCTCTTTAAAACAAAGCTAGTGTGATCATAATTTACTAAGTTGGGAATGTGAATTTTTAATCTTTCTGCAAACATAGGTTCATAGGTTAGTACTAGGATAACTTCCCTTGCGGGCCATTTTAAGCCTAGCCAATTACCCCATGACAGAATCAAACAACCTCCCACTGGAAGCAAATCATTTATAATCAACATTTAAGAGGGAAATAGGTCTATAATTAGAACATTCCAGTGAATATTTGCCCTACTTTAATACTGGAGAAATAGAAACATATTTTCAAGAAGGAAAGATTAAATTAAGCTGCTGTACTTCTAGATATGCTCTATGTAACATTAGAAGAAAACCTAAAGAATATTTATAAATTTCAGGAATAATTCCATGTATACCTGGTGCTTTATTTATTTTTAATATTTTAATTGGAGTTTAATCTCTGTTTTACTTACAGGTTTACATAAACTATATATACCTTCTGATTAGGAAGTATACTTGTAATATTATTATTCAAGAAGTTAGAAATACTGACCTTATCATAAGAGGTATTATAATGTGATCTGAATTCTTGCAAAATATCTGAAATGTTATTTTCTGAAGATCCTATACCATAATTTTCTTTGTCTTGTAATTATTTTCAACATTCTAATTAAGTTACACATTCCTCCAGCATTCATCACAAAACAGTTGTTTGATTTTTTCTAAAGCAATGGCATTTTAAGATTTGTTGGTATTTTTTTTCCAAAATTTTAATTGCTTCTTTAATGGTTTTATCCCCTTTTTGAAATTTTCCTTAGTAGATTATAGTTTAATTTGTATTTCTAATAATTCTTTGTGCCATTCCTTCAGTTTATTTTTGCACCAACCTAAAATATTCCCACAAATAAAAGACTTAACGATATCCCGTAAACTAATTTTTGTTTTTTCATTAGTTAAAAGATATAATTCTAATTCATTATTAAAACAAGACTGAAATTCTTTTAGTGTAACCATATTTCCTATAATTCTATTAATTATTGTTAGAGTATATGAATTAGTTGTTAAATTACATTTTAGAGCATTATAATCATGATACGATTATTGTACAAGAACTTAGTATTGCTTCAGTGTTTGAAGTTTGCCATTATATCTGGGTTTCTTGCTTCTACTTTTTAAACTATTGGTAATGGATGATTTAATGTGTTCATAACTTCTTCATTTTCAGTAAACCTATGTGGGTTCATATTCCCAATGTTTCTTAGCTAAATGTTTTAGTGTTTACACAATCCCCAATATAACAGTCTTGCCACACTGTTGTGCTTTTCAGGAAACAAAGATGCGAGTCTCATGCAAAAGGTTCCAGAATTTCACTTTTGTGGCATATCCCCTATACAAGTGTCTTGCTGTATCTGTCGCACCATCTCCCAGAGATTCACTGACTCATCTTGTAGTGATACTGCCTACATCAGTCTCTCCAAACAAAACTCCACCTCTTGGTCAAACCATCACTTCCATTTCTAATTACTGCTTTGCTGCCTCACAAAACATTTTGCTTTTCTATAGAATCCCATTTTGTTTTCTTATTCTTTCCTTTGTACAACTGACCATGTATTTATGTTTTTGCCTGTTTATACTTTCAAATATCTTTGGAGCTACAGTGGCCATATCTGTTTGTACAGCTTTCTTTTCTGCATAAACATTACACCATATCAGATCTTTCTGTTTTCCAAGTCCACAGTTTTTTTTCATACATTTCAATAGACTCCAGATTGTTTTTTTTCTTGTAGTACGTTCTCTGTTACATCATCTTCCAAATTATCTGCTTTTTTTCCATCTAAATATTGTTTTGATCTGAGTTACTCTATTAAAGAGATTTTCTACTTGTAGCTTTCAGCAGTTTTTCCAAAGCAACTATTTTTCTTTCCTCTAATTTATTTCCTCTGTCTGGAAATTCTGGATTTGTTTCACAATAAAATCAATATATAATTTCCTCCTTATCCTCAACAGTCGAGTTTAATATTTCTATATCTACTGCCTGGCCTATCATTTTTTGGCATGGTTTATTTCTTCTACTACAGTGGGACCTCCTATAACATGGCCTTGCCTTATGGTTGGGATATTTACATGTTCTAAGGATTCTTACAATGTCTTTTCTTCCTGTCTTGACACCAGTGCACATGCCAGGAGTGGATGCTTTTTGTCCTAAGACCTACGAACCCAGACTTCTTTTTTTTATTTTTCTGACATATCCTTCTTCATGATATATAGAATACAGTCCACATATCAACATCATCTTGGTGAGAATTTGCAAAAATGTAGTCCAACAGGTGGACACACCCCAAAGCTTTAATTCCAGCATTACTACTCTCCTCTTGCAGAGTCAATCTCTACCCTCAACCCACTTCTTTCTTCCCTTATGGTAGCTTGGACTGTGGTGAAAAAAAATTTTAATTAGTCTAATGTTCTGATTAATAAATAAATCCTAGTCTTAATATCCCATCCAACTGTGTGATTTACCGGAGTACAACAATGAAACAGGTCTGTCAATCACGAAAAACCTTACCTCTCTGGACTATGAGGATTAGTTGGACTATGAGGATTAGTTATTAATACAATGTTGTAATTATTTATGTACTTTTGACAAAGTTTCTTATACCTTCCCCAAATGGACTATATGGTATCTTGTTCAATTCCCAGATGCAGCTTAATGTGCAGAGTTTGCATGTCCTCCTTGTGTCTGCATGAATTTTTGATGGCTGCACCCGTTTCTTTGCTCAGCTTAACTCTCTAAAATGTCTGCAGGTATTATTAACATAAAGATTACCTTGTAATTAAGATTTTAATGTTACCTATGTATCTGAAATGACAGACTAGCAATTCAGAGAACTTAGGTCTTACATGATCTATTAATGCTGGAAAATTAACCAGAAAGCAGCATTACTATGCAAAATAACTGGATACAGTATTTACATATACAGCATTATGTGCAGTGTGATACATAGAAAAAAAAGCTTTCCATGAGAATATTTTACATGATAGAAACAAAACATTATTCCATCTGCTGTAGATTTATAGACAGTCCATTTTACTAATAAGAATGAAATCAATACCAAGAAGCTTCTTGAAACAAAGCATTACACTGGGATCTGTGGAGACGTTATGAGTATTTCTATGGTTAAATTGCTTGCAAATCCTTTAACAGACAGGTTACAGAATCAATGAATGTGCAAGTTACAGAATTATAGAAGGAAAACCACTGAGAGGACATAAGACAGAACACACACCATTAAGAGATAATTGAAAAAATCCACAATTACTGATGAGAACTGGTTTTATTGTCAGAAAGAAAGAAAGAGTCTACAATACAGGCACCTTTAAACAGTTGGCTAACAACTTAATTATGATGCACATAAAAGATGGTCTGGATTACACAGAGATCACGTACTTAGTATAGTACTTTAAATCAGAATGCAGCTACAATCATGAAATCCATGTGCTGTAACAAGCATTGGAGGTTAAAGTCCATCCAGTGAAAACTGTAAAACTGTTGTTCTGTGAAAGTCAAATTAAGCTGTGTTTGCAAATTAGTAGTGAAGCATTTTCTAACTTCATTCACTCTGGGCTGTCGTATTCCTTTCTGATTGAACTTAAAATAAATGACAATGATCTTAAAGAAAAGACCCATAACAACTTAATCGCTGGAATAGGGTGGTTTCTTAGACTGTTCATAGGGTGCGTATGGTCAGGCAGTTTGAGTCTGAGATTAGAAATACTTGTAAAAAAGACAACAGTATATTGTCTGGTAATAGGCTGATAATTATGGGCAAAAGTAAATAGTATTAAGAAGCAGAATATCAGAGGGCACTTAGCTTTAAAATGTGATATATTACATATCTAGTTCTGAAAAAAATAAAAACAACCAGAAATAACTTTTTAGTCCTAAATTTTTATTCATTGTGAGAAGCAGATACAATTTGATAAACTGAGAGATAAGCCTTTAAAGTATGTTGAGATCTACAGTGAGTCTAGAGAGATATATGGTATCTTGAGGAACACTTGACAGTGTCTTTTTGAGTTTAGACTTCACTGAGTATGCAGAGAAAATACAATTATATACAGCATTCTGAAAAAAAAAATCCCGTGCAATTTTGGAATGCTTATTGTGTAATATATAGCAGCACAGAAGTAAGATTGGTGGAAAGATGAAACAGGAATTAAACTGTGACCAGAGCTAAATTAACGCTTATGTATCTAATTTGCTTTTAATTTTACCTCTCTGTATTGACTAGCTGCTTTTTGCTGCCATGAGACTATGTTACTTAATTGTCAGATTAAACACATTTGTCAGCATTTAAACTAAGGTACACTGCAAGCTATGCAGGATGAACATGAATTATAATAATTCAAAGTCCAAAGTCAGAGAGACATAGTAGATGTGGGACTCAAACTGAGAGTAGACAGAGACAAAAATAAGAGATAAGCTGCAGACTTGCCAAGTAGCAGGTACCAAAAGCAAAACATAAAACACAGTACTTGCGTATTATCGCAACCACATTTTGAGGTTGCTGTAAGTGGTAATGTTAGTGCGAAATGACTCTCTGATGCAGTGAAAATCGTTAGCGCTGCTACTGGCAAGCTGCAACTGAATGCAAGATGTCATTAAGGCAAACATTAGCAGCTTGCCAGTAGCAGCGGTAATGATTTCTTTAACTTTTATTTTCCAGTGCTCCTTCTACATGTAGTAATTTGCATGCGATTTTCCACATACAGGTAGACATGCTTAATGGCATACATATTACTACGTAACATAAAAATGCTTCTACAAACAAACCCACAGGTCTTTGCAGGTATTTGCGGGCTGCTTCACAGGCTAAAAATAAGTAAATGGGAAAACTGTACCTTAAAATGAAGAGCACAGCTACAGTCCTTTTGTACCATTCACTTAGCTAAACAGGGAAACTATCTGGCGACCAAGACATTATAAAGACCAGTAAATACGGAATCCCTTAAGACATTAGCTCATTCTGAGGCCATGCAGCCCTAGTTCCGTTCTGTTTCCAAATAATGAGGCACAAAATAGGGACAGAAAGTAAACATTGCTCTTAGAAACAGTTTGGAAACTGGAGAAATCGCTACTTACGTATTATCGCAACCTCGAAATGTGGTTGTGATAATACGCAAGTAACTAAAACAGTTTATTAATAACATCAGTGCAAACAGAAAATGTTCACATTCTTCTGCATACGAAAATCATCTGTTAACACATTGATTAGCACCCCCCCACACACACACACACTTTCAACACCAACAGCAGAGCTGGGAAGAAATGTGTATAATGTCACTGAGAAAACAATGTTCCTAGCAGTCATTTTAAATATGCTGGCAAGAACGAGAGTTTTATTTCTGGTCTGGCAAATTATTTCTACAATTACTTCAAGGAGATTAGATTGTGTTTTGCTTCACAAATGTGCTACACAAAACTTATTTCCATTTTTAAAACGACAAATTTATAACACTGTACAAAGCATGCAGCACAAAATTAGATGCATTAAGTGTTAGTATTTTGATGAAATCCAGGCAAAATTGGGTGTTGACTAGCATTTTTCCCCCGCTGCCTGCCAAACATTAGCCCACTCTTGACCAATAGACCCATTTGTTCCCCATCATTGGGAAGAGAGTTGGCTGGGAGAGGCCATTATTTAAGCATCTTTCTTGGCCCTAACCTAAGGCAGGCATATGGAAAAGTGTTCGGGGGAGTCATCCAACTGGATGACTGTGGAGGTTATCATCTCATTTCTACAAGAGATGTACTCTCCAAGTATCCTACTCCACCTCAGGAAGCAAGATTAGTAGTTTCTCTGTCTGGTTTTATGTATCCAGAGTGTGCTCAGCCTTCTTTAACCTTGAAAGAAGCAAGTTGGCCACCTCCTCTCATTGCTCCCTTTCGTTGCCTGGCTCCTAAAGAGCAGGCTACCAATCGAACCCCAGTCATCTGGGTAATCAGAAACAAATGCCAAAGGAAAAATATGATATGCTAAGGAGAACATATACATCAAACTACAATAGGGAAATCCTTATAAACATGATACATTATGAAAGTTAAAGTACTTGGCAGCAACAATCCAATGAATATGCCAATCTGTCGAGACACAGCAAATACATCTGTCAACTAATTTGACTCGAAAATCTAAAACTGTCCAAGTAACTCTGGAAAAATAACCACCGACCTCATTCTGTAATTCAACAGCATCTATCTTTCAACCAACAGCAGCAGCAGTAAAGAAACTTATAAGCCAGCTAAAAAGACCATTGCTCACCCCTCTAAGGAGAATCCAACCCAATGTACCTCAAGAAGCTGTAAAATTAGATTACTTTCAAGACAGCCATGGTGGCAAGATGACAAAAAAATCTGAAAATGAACTTTGTGAAAAAATGCCAATAAAGGTTATCAATTTGAGTAAAATTCAATTAATGGTTAGGGACTACACTGTCTGGATGCCAGCAAAGAAGTAATCTGAAGAAAATAAGAGAAAATCAATCAGAAAAGGAGGGAAACTCTGTCTGGGAAGAATCTTGAAACTCTTCAGCAAGACGCAGTTTGAGTTTCAGCTTTGGTACATGAGATGACTTCCAACAACTTAAAGGAAAAAAAATAAATCAAATGCACTCTAGAGACATTTAAAATATGTGAAACACTAAAGGAAGACATAAAGCCAAATGACAAAAGTCTGGAAAAATAGAAAAAGCTTTAACGGGCTATTCAAATGAACTGATAAAACTACAAAAATTGGAAGCTGCAATGAAGAAAAGGCTAGCTAGACAGAGTCTTCTCTAGATAAGTTGTTTCAAAATAGCAACATTAGAAGGGAGCGCACATAGAGAAAACCTGAATTTTATTATCATACCAGAAAAACTGGAGGAAACAGACTCCTTTAATTTTTATGAAAGATCAAATCAGCAACTAGTGATCCACTGCAAAATTTGTTAACTGAGAGGGCTCATGTGCATGCTCCAAATTTAGCCAACTGAAAGCAGCTGAGACCTATATTGGTAAATATGCAATCATAGCAAAAGAAACAGCTGCTCCAAACACAAATGTGTCAGAAGGGAAAACCATTAAAAATAGGGACAGCAAAGGGCTTGCTGAATGATTAATTGTAAGTAAGGAAGAAAACAACTATGTTTATTCCAGTAATCAGGAAATGTAGACAGGCAGGTGCGAGATTCAAATTCGTATATCCAGGTATCTTCAGAATAATTTTACTGGAGGATCAAAGGCATTTTTTGGATGCAGAACAGGCTAAGGAGGAAATAAAATGTTTACCAAGAAAGAGTCAGACAGCAAGCAGAATGGAACTTCCCTTCCGATTCTATTGACAATATCAAAGAAGAGAGAGAGAGAGACTGGTAGTGAAAAACATTTTACACTGTTTTAAAGGTAAATGCTTCAGTGACAAAAAAGCACAGGTGCTGACTATAAGAATCAGTAACACCTTGAACGAGAATCAGAGATTAGTGATAGGTGATGGAGATTATTTGAAAGACAATCAGCAACAACATGAAATTAGTGAATAAATGGGAGAACTGTAAACCATCAATCTCACTACATATAGGATTAGTCATGTGAAATGAAGTGTGCCTTTGCAGGAAGAAGTGGATGAGAAAGACTAGAACTTTGTTGACTATGTTAAACTGCTGCTGAACCGAAAAGCATAAAATCTACTTTATGTCATGTTTACAATGACAGTGAAGAGACTAAAGAAGTAAGGGTATGTAATCAATTTCAACAATTGGCTTAAGTATTGGTGTCATTCAAAGGGGATCCAATGCCTGTCAGCCTGGGATGACATGCTCGACAAGCCACGATGCTTCGCTAGGGACGGCTTGCACCTGTCACCCCTGGGCTTTCGGATATTGGCAAAGGCTCTTGCTACACCCATAGTGCCTTTTTTAGGCAAGGCTCAAAAGACAAACCCACCTCCATAGGTATCACAAGGGATACGAAACTAAGAGTAATGCTACTCGAAGTCTAAACCTCAAGATGCATGCACTCGAAACTCTCCTTAGCATGGAGAACATCGATATCTGTGCAGTAACAGAAACCTGGTTCAAGGCACCCGAGAGCACCCCAGCACTACCAGGTTATAACTCCTACCATGCTTTTCAGCCCCAAAACTTGGACCGAACCACAAAAGGAGGGGGAGTATCAATATTCGTCAAAGATACCCACACCTCCAGGTTGGTGGCACAGCACGAAGCATCAGAGACTATCCATGTGCAACTAACAGTGGGTAAAACTGCCTTCCAGTGTATAGCCTGCTACAGACCACCCTCCCAAACCCAGGAACCCCACTCGGCCTTCCTGAGAACACTGGAAAATATGAAGGTCTCCCCAAACACCATTATATTGGGCGACTTCAACTACCCAAACATAGACTGGGAGCATTACTCTAGCTCCAACACACTAACCCAAAGGTTCCTAGAATTTATAAACTCAAATGCTATGGAACAACTTGTTACCACTCCCACAAGAGGGGAAAACATACTGGACCTGATCATCACCAACATGGAGACTCTAAGCTCCAGACCAGAAGTGTATCCCTCACTGGTAAGATCAGACCATAAACTAATCTCACTGGATATTCACATCCCGACTCACCCCCTGCCCTGAAAACCACAGTGAAAAACTTCTCTAAAGCAAATTTCACACTCCTCAAAACCGAGGTGGAATCCTTCAAAGCCCCCGGGCCTGTGGAAAATACGGCCCAGACCGCAGAATCCTTTATAAACGCATTCTATGAACACCTTCAGGAATGCATGGATCATGCAATCCCAAATAAAACCAAGACCCAATCCTCCAAAGGCAGACGTCCTGTCTGGTGGACCCCAGCCACTATACAATAGAAGGAGGAAGCTACTACATGATAGAGCAAAATCCCAAAACGGGAAGGCATCTCTGATCAATATTAGCAAAAAACTACGGACACTCATAAAATCGTCTAAGGCCAGCTTCGAGAGAAAAATTGCACAGGACACTAAGGATAATCACAAGGCTTTCTTTAGTTATGTTAGGAACCTGGGTGGGAATTCCCAGATATGCTCAGAATTGGTCCAAAATGACAAAAAATAACCGAACCCACAGACATTGCCAACATCCTAGCTGACAGGTTCAGCGCAAACTTCTCCCCACCAAAAGGGCAAATATCTATCCCAGGAGAGTGCTGACCCCTTGACATCTCAGATGCTCAGGTAAGAGCTGCCCTCTCCAAAGCAAAAAATACAGCATTGATGGGACCAGACGGTGTCCCGGGCTGCATCCTACATGAACTCCAAGAAGAGCTAAACCCAAACATAAAACTACTGTTCAATCTCAGCCTTACTACAGGATATGTACCCAAAGAGTGGCATAAAAGCAACAGTGGTCCCTCTCCACAAAGGTGGTGCCTCAACGGATCCTGGAAACTATCGCCCCATAAGTCTGACTAGCTTGGTCTGCAAAGCTATGGAAAGGATCATCATGGACCTCATAAATAAAGATATTGGGGACCTACAGACACTGGATCCTACCCAGTTCGGCTTTGTTAAGGGCAGATCCTGCCTCTTAAACCTAGTTGATTTCTTTGAAACAGTCACCAAGGGGTAGGTGGTCCACACAGCCTACCTGGACCTCGCAAAAGCCTTCGATACAATACCCCACTTCTGCAATTATAGATAAGCTCACCAGCTTAAATATAAACCCCTGTGTCACTAGATGGGTTGCAAACTGGCTCAAGGACAGAACCCACATGGTTAGAATTGCTGGAGCCATGTCAGACTCCAAACCAGTTACAAGTGGCATCCCACAAGGCTCAGTCCTGGGACCTCTCTTGTTCGGTATATATTTCTCGGAGGTACAGGCCAACACGGAAGGAATGTGGCTGACCAAGTTCGCAGATGACTGCAAACTGGGCGCCATAATCGACTCTCCAGCCGACACAAGCATCCTCCAAAAGGGCCTCATAGAAACATAGACAACTGGTGCCAGAGCCATGACCTCAAGCTAAACGCCAAAAAGTGTATAGTCATCCCCTTTGGCAAAAACAAAGTGCCCACAAATTACCAAATAGGTGGTAATCCATTAAGTACAGAAGAAGTCATTAGGGACCTGGGGACCCAAGTTGATAGCAATCTCTCATTTGACAACCACGTGGCCAAAGTGGTTAGAAAAACATTTTATATAGCCCACCTAATCATGAAGGGATTCCCATCTAGATCAGAGGAGGTCATCGTGCCTCTTTACTCATCCCTCATCAGGCCCATTATTGAGTACAATGCCCCTTTTGGGATGTACCTTACCAGACACCTGCAGCAACTGGAAAGACCCCAAAAGTACCTCACCAAGAGGATCAAAGGGCTCAAACAGATGCCATATGCTGCCTGGTTAAAGAAACTCCAGCTCTACTCAGTGGCATACCGCCTGCTCAGAGGCGATCTGTGCCTGACGTATAAAGCCATGTCCAACCTGGAATTAATGGACATGCTGCACCTTAGAAAATCCATATCCCATCGAGCTACGTGCTCAAGAGACTTGAACCTCAGCACTGAAATAAATAGGACATGCTGGAGGGACAGATTCATAACCCAGAGGCTCCCTTCACTCTGGAATAAAATCCCAGTCCAGGTTAGGCAGAGTCCCTCATTGACTCTCTTCAAGAGGAATCTTGATGAGTGGATGGGAGATCGTAAGTTTACCCCGAGCATCACTTCTGTGTCACTGTTAGACAGAGGCACAGTATACTAACCTCGAAAAAGGGCATAGCAAAATTAATTTAAAATGGGTATCGAAAGTCAAACACACTCTGGCTAAGCTTATAAATGCCCTAGGGCAGATAGCCTAGTATGAACCTATGAACCTATGAACACAGCTTTGTTCATATTAAAATTGGTATACAAATATAAACCGAAAGTTATACTGAAAAGCAGTTTTGAAGTGTGCATCCTGGATGATTTTAAATGTGTGGTGGGGAAGTTTTATTAGTAATTGCTGTGTTTGTGAAATATATGCCTCACAGTAAGACGTTGTCCTGTTCGATTCTCAGCTAAAGCGTCTTCTGTGTGGAGACATGCGTGAATGGGCGTACCTTCATTGAAGGTTGTGTGTCAGAGCTGGCAACTCGGCAGGTAAAACTCTACTGCCAATCATTAGCGGACCGGAGTTCCGCTGTGGCGACCCCTAACCGGGAAAAGCCGAAAGACAAAACAACATTAAATTTAGAAAGTACTTTTTATTAGTTGTAACATACTTGGGATTTACACTGTAATAAGGCAAGAACGGATGGAAAGAAGCAAGTTAATGCCACATTAAGATCTTGGGCTGCTTGGAAGCAATATTAAAGTATACTCATTATTTAATTCTAGATATAATATGATAAAATTTGCCATGCATTGTCCTAAGTTATCCCTTCTTATCAGGTGATTACAGCTTGCATTGTTCTATGAGGAGAATTAACTAATTCCACTTACCTGTTTCCCCTCTTCCCTTCCCAGTTAGATCCTTTAACTATTTATTAATTATGTTCTACAATGTCCTCACTGGTTGATAAAATACACCTGACCTGTACATCACACAAAACAGACAGAAATCTGTTGCTACTAGTATCTTATTATCCACATCTATTATTAAAAGCCTCCAGCTTCTCAGTTCTTGTAATATATTAGCTGCCATAATAGAATTCCTTTTAATCCATACACCTAAACACTTAATTTTATGTCCCCATAAACACTGGTATTGCTGAACCAATTTATGTGTGGGTACATATTTTACTGTCAAAGCCGTTGCTTTATCTCATTGAAACTGTCTCAGAATATTCAACACTGAAATATCCTTTTCTGAATTTATCAAGTGCAAAACAAAATCTTCTGCCATATAAAGCCAACTTTTTTAAACAAGAAATATTTTTATTTAATTATCATGTATGACATAGGCAATCTTATATTTATATAAATGAAAATAAACATAGCAACACAATTTCAGTTGCAAACATTAGACATTCCAAACCACGCTGACACAACTGTAGCTGCAAACATTATACATCACTTGTAACATATCCAGTCATTGTTAGTCAACCATTACATAGCTCATTCAAATCCTGCCTTCTTTTAAACCTTGTTCTTCCTCTGCATGCATTGATCCCACACTTCCCATTTTTTTCCTATGTAATTTGCTCCTACCTTTTTCTAAAGATCTCAGTTACAGTTGTTTTATCCCTGTTCCTATCTTCGCTACTTCTAGTAAAGTTGGCTCAGACAATGATTTCCATTTTCTTGTAAATGCTTTTTTGGCAGCCATCATAATAAGATTCAGGAAAGCCTTATGTCTAGGCAATTCCGATTCTGTATCATAGCTCAAAAAATAATTTCCCCAGTTATTCCAATTTGCTCACCCAGCATCTACGACACAGCTGTCTGCAGTGAATCTTTAAAGTCTGTCAACTCATACTCCCAGAAAATATGTTCCTAGTTACCTCTTTCTTCCCCATCACACCTTCAACATTTGCTCTCTACCTGACAAACAATTCTTTGAAGTCTGCTTGGGGTGAAAAAAATATCTATGTAAACACTTCCAGGCAAAGATCCTAAATCTTGTAGATTTTGTTGGATATTTGGGAGACATACATATATCTGCCCATTGTTTCTTTCGGAACTGCTTATGCAATCTCTCTTCCCCAATCCTTCCTAACTTCCTCTGATTCTTATAGTTATCATGCAATATTTTATATGCTCTACTAATTATTCCTTTAACAGCAACTTCTGTTCCAGATTCTACTAAAATATCTACCAGTCTTGGTCTTTCGTTTAGGACTTCCCTATTTCTTTCTCTTTGCCTAAACTCTGATATCAATCCCTGATATGGAAGGCAATCTTTAACCTGCAATCCAAATAAGTTATTGGCGTCTTCCATTCTATTACCTTTCCTTCTCTAGTTATTTGCTCCCAATACCATGGTTCCTTTGCCAATTTTCTCAAATATATTCCTGCCCTCTCTTGCCTATTGCCTGTATCCTTAACTGCAGTCATCCCTAACAACAATCTCTCCTTTCTCCATTCCCGTGTTGGCTTAGTTCTTAGAAGACCTTCTGATACTTTATGAATATAATATTTTGTATGAATATTGTTGTTCTCCTTAAAGGTCTGCATCCAAAATCACAGTCTCTCCCTCTTACTTGAGCCTCCCCCGTTTCATCATCTCTTTCCACTTTGAATTACAGTTTTCTGCTTGTGCCATGCACAGGAGCCTTAACAGTGTTGCTCTGAAATACCCCTTCAACTCGGGTAATCCTAATCTGCCCTGTTCCATTGGAAGAATAAGCTTACTCCACTTGGCTCTTGCCTTCTTCCCCTCCCAGATAAAATCCTTCAGTTATTTATTAATTGCTATCCACAACTTCTCCTCTGGTTGATAAAAATATGCCCAAGTGTATAACACTAAAGAGACTAAAAACATTTTAACTGCTTGTATCTTACTGTTTATAGCCATATAACAAAGCTTCCATTATCTCAGTTTTTGTACTATCTTTTGTTTGGTCTCTTCCCACATATCCTTAGCTGCCACACTGGTGTCATTTTTAATTCATACTCCTAAATACTTCATTTTATCATGTCCCCATAAATATAGATATTGCTGAACCAATTCATATTTGGGTAAATAATTTACTGCTATTGCTTTTGTTTTTAGCTTCATTATTTTATATCCCAAAAAGGTTTGAAACTGTCTCAGTATGTTCCACAGCACTGTAATGTCCTTTTCTGGTTTTGTCAGGTATAAAATAATATATAAAATAATATCTGCAAATATACAAAATAATATCTGCAAATACAGCCAGCTTTTCTTGACTACCATACCAATTATATCCTTGAGTTTCTGAGTCCCTTATTTTCTTTGCCAATAGTTCTAAATATAATACAAATAACAAAGGGGAGAGAGAACACCCCTACCTGGTTCCTCTGCTCAAGCAGAGATTATCAAAGATGACCCCACCCACTTTAATTGTTGCCTCTGATCCTTTATTTGTCCTGCTAATCAACCTTATGATTTTATCAGGGAATGCAAATGCTTCTATTGCTCTGTTCATAAAATCCCGGCTTACTCTGTCAAAAGCTTTCTCTGCATGAAGACCCACCAGCAACAGTGGCATGTTCTTACATTCTGCTTCTTTCTGGATCATCACTGTTCAGTTTATGTTGTCAAATGTTTGTCTCCCCCTCCACAAAACCATGCTGGATCCATATCTATCAATTTTGGCATTACTTTTATCATTCTTTTAGGCATTGTAGACACTTTATAAATCAAGATTTAGTATTGAAATGGGCCTGTATGAAGCTGGATCTGATGGATCTTTGCCCTCTTTAGGTATTACAGCTACTACAGCTTTCTTCCAGGATGTTGGTACTTCTCCTCCTCTTAAAATATTGTTAAAGATCTGGAAGGTTTTATCATTTTTTCCTTCCGCTTTCAAACTTCCACAGGAATACCATCTATCCCTGGGGACTTTCCTGTAAATTGGTTATACATCACCACTTTTATCTCATCTCCTCCTAGCCTAACAGTTAGTAGTTGAGCCTTCTCTCCCTCTAGCCTTGGTATATTTAATTCTTCCATAAACATATCCATTTGTACCTTTTCTCAACTTCCATATTTCTCTGCTTTAAACAGACTTTCATAGACGTTCTGAAATATTTCTAATACTTCTACAGGATCTCTTGTTATCTTCCTTGTTATAGGCCACCTAAGCCTGAAAAGGTTGCCAACCCAGTGTCCACTACTCATGCACATAGTACGCAACAAAGACAACAATCAACATACACAAAGATTCTCTCAGTAAACTTATTGTAACACCAGAGACCTCCAAAACAGAAGACTGCTAAAACCAACAAAGTTCCCATAGCATCCATGACACATAGGAACAACAGTGTCTCACCCACCATGCTCGTAAGGCCTAACACTCACAAACAAAATTTTCTTGTCACTGCAGACTCCATAGTGAGATACATGGATGTCCCACTCACTATGTTGGACAAGGAGAAAGTCAAGATCAGCTGCCTATCTGGTGCCAGTATTCGCCAGATCACACATGCACTCAGGTCTTCTGGCAACAAGTACCATTATGACTCTGTCATAGTTCATGTTGGAGTGAACAACCTGAGACGTACCTCATTGGACTACATGAAAAGAGACGTGACTGAACTCTCTGAGTATGTGTCCCAGGCAGGTATGTCCCTAGCCTTGAGCAGCATGACTCATTTCAATAATTGGCTTAGTTTTTGGTGTCATTCAAAAGGGATCCTGTTTCTGTCAGCCTGGGAAACCATGGTCAACAAACCTTGCTGCTTTTCCAGAGACGGTTTGCACCTAGCATGACTAGGCTTTCGGCAGCTGGCAAAGGATCTTGCCTCTCCCACAGTGCCTTTTTTAGGTATGGTCTCAAAAACAAACTTATAGACGTGAAATTTGCCAAACAAACTTATAGACGTGAAATTTATCAATCAAAACAAAAGATGCAGATGTCTATGCAGTCACAGAAAACTGGTTCAAGGCTACAATGCATTCCATACCTTCAGACTGCAAAATGAATGTGTGAGAACCAAAGCAGGTGGTTTTGCTATCTATATTAGCGATAAATTCCCCTCCCATCTAGTTAGACTGGACAACTCCATGAAGTTGCTCCAAGTATAGTTTACTGTGGGTAAAACACCCATTCAAGTCACAGCCAGTTATAGATCCCCCTCCATGGGTCATGACACGCACAAAGCCTACTTGACCAAACTGGAGTCAATCCAAATATTCCTGAACACACTGGTTCTGGGCGGTTTCAATTATCCCACCATCAACTGAGAAACCTACTCTAGCCCTAACTCGCTAGCAAAAAAGTTCCTTGACTATGTTAACTCAAATACCCTGGAACAAATTTTCATACCCTGACAAGCGGAACAAACATACTGATCCACACTAACATGCCAAACAGATGCACTGTGGCAACTGACAGACCCTCATTAGTTAAATCTGACAACAAATCAGTCACCTTCAAGCTGGCATTAACACCAGAACTCACAAAGTGTGAAATCAGACTAAAAAACTTCACCAAGGCAAACTATACCCTCCTAGGTAAAGGTATATATGTATTCCAAGCCCCACCCCCAACTGGAAGTGGTAACTACACCAAATCTTACAATAAAGCCCTGTATAATCACTTGCATAGGTGTATAGACTCGGCTGTACCTGAAAGAATTAAAGCCATAGCCCCAAGTAAAAACGAAACACCATGGTGGATACCCAGCATCAACAAAGTTTACAATAAATGCAAAATGTTGCTGTCCAAGAAAACAAAGGTGAGGCCCCAACAATGGAAAAGCACTCTCCTCAGCCTCAACAGGTAAATAGGACAATATATCAAATCCTCTAAGGTCTGCTTTCAGAAAAACCTAGCAAGCACAGCCAAGGATAACCATAAGGCCTTTTACAGCTATGTACATTGCCTAAAAGGTAGGACCCAAGCATGGGAAGAACTAGTGAATAATGGTATCACACACACTGACCCTACACAGATAGCAAACTTACTAGTAGATAGGTCTGGTGAAAATTCACAAACCCTCCCCAAACACCCCCCCCCATATCTGAAGAGTAGGTCATTAAAGCCTTGTCTAAGCCAAAAAAACACCGCCTCTATGGGAGCAGACGACATTCCAGGCTGTTTTCAAAATAAACTAAAATATAAACTAGCATCACCGTTAGGTACTTTTTTAAATCATAGCCTAACCGAAAGGCTTTGTTCCTGCGGAACGGAAAACGGCAACAGTTATTCCTCTCCACAAAGGTGGCCTAGCAACAGAACCGGGGAATTACAGATGCATAAACTTGACCAGCCTCATCTGTAAGGCCATGGAGCGCATCATTATGGACCTCATAAATAAAGACATAGGCGATCTCCAAACCCTGGATCCAACCCAATTCGGCTTCATCAAGGGCAGATCCTGCCTGTTAAATCTGGTGGATTTCTTCAAAAGCATGACCAAGGCCATTGATGAGGGCAAATCTGTGCACATGACATACCTAGACTTGGCAAAGGCTTTCAACACAATCCCACACTCAAACATTACCGATAAACTTACCAGTGGGGTGCCAGAGGGGTCAGTGCTGGGCCTCCTACTGTTTGGTATATACTTCTCAGATATTCAGGCTAAAACTTAGGGATTGTGGCTGACCAAAGTTGCAGACTGCAAACTGGGTGCAATTATGGAATCCACAAATGATGTCAGTATACTCCAGGAAGGTCTTACGCAGACCAACAACTGGTGTCTTAGTCACGGTCTCAAACTGAATGCAAAGAAATGCATCATTATTCTCTTCAGCAAAAACAATGTCCCGTATTACTATCAAATCAACAACAATACCTTTTATGTACCCACAAATTGGTAAGGGACCTGGGATCACAAATACATGGTGACCTTAACTTTGACCAACATGTGTCTACTGTAGTAAGGAAGGCTTTCTATGTAGCACACTTGATTAGTAAATGCATTGCCTCAAGAGCAAAGGAGATTATAATCCCACTATACTGGGCATTAATGTGACCCATAATTGAGTATAACGTGCTGTTCGGCATGTATTGTACAAAGCACCTGCAGCAACTGGAGAGACGTTTCTAAGAAAGAAGCTCAAGGGACTCCAGCATGTGCCATACACAGACCGATTAAAATCCCTGTCACTATACTCTGCATCGTTTAGACTTCTTAGGGGAGACTTATGCCTGGCTTACAGAAAAAACCCTGTCTCACACCCAAACCTACTGAACTTGCTGCATATCCGTAAATCAAATGGGACTACATCTACCTGTTCCAGGGAGCTAAATATTGCCTGTGAATTAAATAAGACATGTGGAGGGACAGATCTGCCAATTTATGTGAAGCAGAGCACCTCTATGACACTGTTCAAGAGGAAACTGGATGAGTGGATGACGCACCATAAATTCTTTCCAGGGATAGTGCCCACAATCCTCCTGGACATGGGCAGTCATTACTAAATGCAATCCTGGGTATTGACTAGCATATCTATGGTATTACATTGGGATGAATCAGCTAGACTTGAAATGACCTCTGCCTCAACAGCCTAGTAAACTCCTGTGGTCCTATAAACTTGGTGACAGCCCTTTCTACTTTGTTTCCTCAATCGTTGCGCTAAATGTTTTTGCATTCTAGAATTATTATCAAAAAACAGTTGCTTAACAGCAATCTTTCTAAACTCATGCATATTATTGAGATAATCCTTTTGTTTGTTTGTTCAGCATTCTGTAGTTGCTCCTCTTCTTGTTACATGAGATTCCCCCTATTTTGCAATACTTTAATATTTGTCAGTCCCTCTAAATAATTCTTGTTACTTAACCATATCTCCCATTCTTTTACTTCCACCCTATTCTTAAATTCCACTTTAATTTTATCCTACTCCCTAGCTATACTTTCAGAAGTTTCTATCTTCTCTAACAGCTCCTGAATAATTTCCACTACCCATTCCTCAAATTCCTCTTTTCAACAGATAGGTGGGAAAGTGCTGGTGTCTCACTTTTTTCATTAGCCTGTGCTTTTATTTTAGTTTTTACTGCGCACAATCTGAAACAGTTATCGGCTGCATATCAAGACCTTCAACTGAATGCACATGTTCTGGTGAAATATAAATTCTGTCTAGCCTAGCCCAGTTTTTGAAACTTTGGGAATAATATGTAAATTGACCTTGAATTCATTGTGCTGAATTCACATCATCCATGCCAAATATTTTCATAAATTTCTTTAAAAATCTACCCTCCTTTATTATATTTTCCTTTCTGGACCCCCTAGACACATCTTCATTGTTGCAAATCAAATTCCAGTCCCCATCTGTAAGTAATATTCCTTGCTGAAAACTGATTATTTCTCCCAGAATTTTCTTTAGCAGTTTTCAGCGGAATATAAATACATGCTAGTGTAATCCTCCCTTGCCAGTAGCCCCTTAGTACTACAAATCTACCATTATTGTCATTTTTTTCCTCTTCTACTACTATTGGAGCTCCTCTTGCAATTAATGTAAGTCCTCCTCTCTTCCTGTGTCTCAGGTATTCCACTGAATAACCATTCTGAATACCTTCCTTTATTAAATTAACATGTTCAGTTCTTTCCAAGTGCATCTCCTGTAGCATGGCTATTTGCACTCTACATTTTTTAATATACTTCACTACTCTTTCTTTTTTATATTTCTCTGTGAGACCATTAACACAAAGACACTATAGAAAATCATATTCTTGAGGGATTATTCTTCCCACCTTTTATGCATAATAACTTTTTTGTTGAATGCCTAGTTCCAGCTTTTGTGTTACATGCATGCACTGTTTGACACATTAATCTTTTATACAACTGTTTCTTGTCATCTCCATTTGAACCTATGTCACATCTTACAGAACATTTGTTTTACTGAAAACCCTCAAATAGAAATACAAACACACACACACACACACACACACACACACACACACACACACACACACACACACACACACACACACACACCCACACCCAACACCCCCCTAGAACCTAATAACTTAATAATAACACACAGAACTATGTACTTCTTCAAATATTGAAGTTTTACCAACTAAAAGGAACAAAAATTCCAAACTGACAGCCACACACACAGACTCGAGCTAAACAGAAAGAAAGCTTATTTGTGCGATGACGCATGGTAGAGCCTGTGATTTTATTAGTGCTGCCTGGTTTTGCCTCATCTTTACAGCTCTCCCAGCTGGGAAAACACGTGAATGCTTTCAGAAAACATTTTCTCTAATAAGCCGTTTCTCTTTATCAGACTGCCTGCTAGTGACATGAGAACCAGCTACATGACTGTGTACTAGAAAAAAAACCTTATAATACTCAATATTCTCTTTCATTTACTTGTTTTCTGTTAAAATGTGTTACTTTATAAAGTTAATGGCCTTAACCCAGTCATTCCCCTATGCAAGAATGAAAAAAAGCACACTATTTTTTCTTTTGTCCTATTTGTTTAACCAGAACCTTTTTTTGTTTTTGTTTTTACACCACAGTGTCTACATTTCTTAAAACTGAACAGGAAGAAAGAAGTGAAAAGAATAAACAGAAGTACCTATTTACGTTAGTATCCCCATTATACTTAAAAATAACTGAAAAAACTTTATAACACGCAGAGAAAA